>NC_092335.1:258285000-258585000 GCF_046630445.1 Rutidosis leptorrhynchoides | reverse complement strand
GGCTACGAACCCATCCCCAATTCATCTAGAATAGGTGATGACTGATTGGTTGATCTATTCCGGTCACACTACTTTCGGAGCTTGAATGGGATTCCATTTCGGAATCTGAGTGACTTGAACTGATGACGAATTCCATTTTGTACGATTGGATAAAGGATTTTTTTTCCGATATGAAATGATTTTGGCTAACGGATGGTATTCTAATTACATAGAATATATATATATATATATATATATATATATATATATATATATATATATATATATATATATATATATATATATATATATATATATATATATATATATATATATATATATATATATATATAGATCAAAAGATTTCGTAGATTACGGAGGACTTTGCGGGATATGTCAGGCAAAGTTTAAAGTAACAGATACGATAAGATATGATTTAGCAGATATGCTAAGATATGAATTTTTGTCTATACACTATTCATGCAATCAATGCAGCAAGATGTGTCTTAGACTAAAAATGATAAGCAGGTAATTTCCAGAGGATGATAAGTAGTTAATTTTCGACACAAAATGATAAGCAAAACTTTTGACATGCAGACACGGTCGAAGTCCAGACTCACTAATGCATCCTATCGACTTATCAGTTAGACACACTAATGCAGACCTGGTTCGCTAAAACCACCGCTCTGATACCAACTGAAAGGACCCGTTCATATACATTATAAACGATTCACAATAGTTGATTACATTGCGAGGTATTTGACCTCTATATGATACATTTTACAAACATTGCATTCGTTTTTAAAAGACAAACTTTCTTTACATCGAAAATTGACAGGCATGCATACCATTTCATAATATCCACTATCCAACTATAAATTGATTTAATAATAATCTTTGATGAACTCAATGACTCGAATGCAACGTTCTTCGAAATATGCTATGAAAGACTCCAAGTAATATCTTTAAAATGAGCAAATGCACAGCGAAAGATTTCTTTAACACCTGAGAATAAACATGCTTTAAAGTGTCAACCAAAAGGTTGGTGAGTTCAATAGTTTATCATAATCATTTATTTCCATCATTTTAATAGACCACAAGAATTTCATTTTCAGTTCTCATAAATATACGTCCCATGCATAGAGACAAAAATAATCATTCATATGGTGAACACCTGGTAACCGACATTAACTAGATACATATAAGAATATCCCCTATCATTCCGGGATCCTCCTTCGGACATGATATAAATTTCGAAGTACTAAAGCATCCGGTACTTTGGATGGGGTTTGTTAGGCCCAATAGATCTATCTTTAGGATTCGCGTCAATTAGGGTGTCTGTTCCCTAATTCTTAGATTACCAGACTTTAATAAAAAGGGGCATATTCGATTTCGATAATTCAACCATAAAATGTAGTTTCAATTACTTGTGTCTATTTCGTCAAACATTTATAAAAGCGCATGTATTCTCAGTCCCAAAAATATAAAGGGTAAAAAGGCAAATGAAACTCACCATACTGTATTTCGTAGTAAAAATACATATAACGTCATTGAACAAGTGCAAGGTTGGCCTCGGATTCACGAACCTAAATTAATTATATATATTTATGTGTTGGTCAATATTTGTCTAACAAATTAGGTCAAGTCATAGTGTACCACAATCCTAATGCTCGAGACTAATATGCAAAAGTCAACAAAAGTAAATTTGACTCAAAATAATTTCCAAAAATCTATACATGATTAATATATAGTTTAAATATCGTCGTTTTATATTTTTAAATATTTTTAAAAGATTTATTAGAGTAAATAATATAATTTATTTATTAATAAATAAAATTTTATATTAAATTTATATAATAAAATATACTTTTATATATATTAAGTAATAAAATTTATAGGGTTCATTTAATATCATAAAGATAATGTGAGAGGTATTATTAAAGTAAGTTATTACACGTAGTAAAATATGTTTGTATCACATATTTATTTGATAAAATAATATCTATAATGATAGTAATTAAAAGTTGTATTATTTTGTAATAATAATTATTATTATAAAAATATCAATATTTATAATTACTAAGATGACATTATGATAAAACGATAATTCTAATTATGATAACTTTAATATTTACGATAATTTTTAATATTATCTTTAAAATAATAATTCTATTTAAAATAATAATAATAATGATATTTTATAGTAACAATGACATTTCTATTAAAATGATAATTTTTGTTAAAATGATAGTTTTAATACTAACGATACTTTTAATAATAATAGTAATGATAAAAATAATAAGAACGATAATTTTATCTAAATCAATATCTTATAATATTTTAATTTCATCATGATACTCTTACTCATTATTTCCTAATCGTTTCGTTTAATAGCTTTTAATCGTCTTTTATATCGTGTTCATAATAATGATAATAATAGTAATCAAAATAATTAGGTGTTACAAATATTTGTTTTAATTACACTAATATTAATAATGATAGTTACTATAACATTATCAACGATAATACTAATAATTATCTTAATGATAATATAGTAATAATAATAATAACAATAATAATAACCATTTTTAAATAATGATATATATATATTAATAATGATAATAATAATAATAATACTAATAATAATAATAATAATAATAATAATTGGATAATAATAATAATACTAATTATAACTTTAACGATAATAACGATAGTAATAATAATAAAAAATAACAATTTTTAATGATAAATCCATTTTATTGATAAAGATAATAATAATGATAATAATAAGATAAAACTAGAACGACGATAAAAACGACGATAATAATAATCATTTTTAATAAAAATATCGAAAATTTAATTGATTATAACTTTTAATCCGTTCATCGAAACCATTCGATATCTAAAGGAAAAGTTCTTAATTTTTCGCTAGCTTTCCAAGGACATGCATATCTTATACCTTATCTCAACCGCAAGTGTAACTAATTCAAGATTCAACCTAACTTGTCTAAGGGCAATATCAAAAGTACAAGCATGCATAATCCTAAATACTCGAGCACTAGTCAGGGATACACTATTACTATGTAAAAGTTAAATTATGAGTACTCACGTATCAATATTGAGATTCAATATTGCAGGAAAGGTACGTAGATGCAACGGAAATGATAAACACTATATTGACCTCACGAGCATACCCATGAACCATACTCAATCACCTCCATAGCTATAACCCATAATTTCCTTAATCCTATCCTACTCGAAAAACAATTTCGAAATCACTCGGACAGCACTCCGTCATAATATTTTATGTATACTAATAATATCTTGAAATAATACGGAGTACATATATATATGTAAATCGATTGAGAGAGTTTAGAGAAAAATATTTTCAAGTTTCTATGAAATAATGAAACCTATTGAATTCTATTTATAATAGATTTTTGAATTATTAAAGTGAATTATTAAAGTATGAATTATTAAAGTGAATTATTAAAGTATGAATTATTAAAGTGAATTATTAAAGTATGAATTATTAAAGTGAATTATTAAAGTTAAAGTAAAGTAAAAATAAAGTAAAGGTAAAGTTTAAGTATAGTAAAAGTATAAAACTATGTACGTATAATACGCGTATAAATATATATAATATTAATTTAAATCGTTATATATATTTAATAAAATAAAATATAAATATCGTTATCTTTATCATACTAGTTAAGTAATGAGTTGTCAAAAGTGGTTCTAGATATTTATAAAAGATATATACGTTTTAATAATAAAGTTCTTTTTAAACTGAAAACGTTTTTGTACGTTTGAAACTAAATAGATCAATCGAGTCTTTATGAGATTCAATCTTCCACTATCCTTTGTCTAGTTCTCAATGATTGACAATTTGTTCTTATTTATAAATCACTTTACCATTTTCCGAATATTGTTAAAATGGAAAGATTTCTCAAATCAACGTGGGCCTTTCAACAGAGACTTGTAATCATAATTCAATATATCTGATAATTCAATCATTTGATCTTATCTTCTAATTCCATTGATAAACATTTTGAAACAGATACAATTATATAAAGTATTTAATCTAATATTTTGTTTACGTTTCAAGTTATAATATATATACACATATACATATATAATCATATTCGTTTAATGGTTCGTGAATCGTTGGAACTTGGTCGAGGTTGAATGAATGTATGAACATAGTTTAAAATTCTTGAAATTTAACTTAACAAATATTGCTTATCGTGTCGGAAACATATAAAGATTAAAGTTTAAATTTGGTTGGAAATTTCCGGTGTCGGAAACATATAAAGATTAAAGTTTAAATTTGGTTGGTAATTTCCGGGTTGTCACACTGGTCCTCCAGTCCGGTTGGGGTTGTCAGGCCCGATAGATCTATCAACAGGATTCGCGTTTACAATACCGCATGTAAATAGTAGTTACCAAGTTACAGGGAGATATTCCAGTGGTACAACTCAATGTAGAATATATATTTTTAATCACTTGTGTCCATAACGTAAATCATAAAATGCATGTATTCTCATCCCGAAATATTTAGAGTTTAAAAGTGGGACTATATACTCACTTTTGCCTTGAAGGTATTTAACACGACTTGGTCTTCGATAGATATCACGAACCTAACCATATATATAATATATCAACATATTTTCTTTTCAAGTAATCTTTACATATATATATACTTATAATACTTTTAATATTTTCTTAGTCCGTAGTTAGCAGTCTGTTGTTAATGGTCCACAATTAGTTGCTCAATAAAATAAATAAAGACCCCATCGTATTCGTATTGATCAGAATTAATCTTGACCCATGGTACCATGTTGTCAAATGACGTGTTGCGTACATAAAGTACCGTGTTGTCAAATGACGTGTTGCGTACAATCATGAGGTCTTATGATTAATCTTCTCGTGTTGTTTACGGGTGGTCCTGAAATTTATAAAATCAAATCATAAGTAATTATATATAAAATATCATATTAATTAGAACAGATATGATTAATTTACTTTTTCTCCAAATATTTTCGTAGCTAAACTAGCTTCGGATACCCAATCTTGTTTTAGTCGTAGTTTCTTCATTACAACTCCGTTTTTGTTGGTTCAACTTGCCACTTCCTTGGATCGAGTCAAATTTTAAGAATATGAACTAAAAATACCTTAGTTTTTATTCGAAATCACAGGTTATAGGTCAAACTTAGGTGAAACTTATGAAAGTGATCATTTTCCATCATAAAAACAACATTTAATGATCATTTTTCTAAAAATACTTACACTTTGAGTTAAACCATGAAATTTTTATGTGTTAACATATTCATAAGAAATATCATTTTTCCAGAACATGAACTTCCAGTTCAAAGTTCAAGATGGTTTTTAATTATCCAACCCAAAACAGCCCCCGATTGCACTCGGACGACGTAGATTCAGTTTTTAAGATGTTCTTTGTAAAACCAAGTTATATCTTGTTAAGTTAGCATATCATTATGATATATTACAGGTCTTGAAGTGTTTTAAAAGTTAAGTTAGAAGGATCTATTTAGTTTGCGAACAAGTTTGAAATCATTCAAACTATGTTCTTGTTGTTAAAATTTTACAACACAAAATAAGATAGCTATATAAATATGAATCGAATAAGATTATGAACAAGGTTACTATCTCAAGTTACTTGGACAAAGTTACTGTAAGAGATAAGAAATAATCTTGGAACCAAAAGAGTGGTGGAGTTGGATTGAAAAGTTGGAAGTAAACTTGTATTATTGGAAGGATTATTGAAGTGTTCTTGAAAGGTTTTTCTTATGATGATTATAGATTGGTTTTTGATCTAGTTTTTGATTTAAGTGTTGAAGGTTTGCTGAATGGTTTGAGTATATAATTAGAGAGTGTTTTAGAGATATAAAATTTGAGTTAGAAATCAAAAACATGGAATGATATATAAATAAATATGGAATGTGATATATGTATGTAAAAACAAAATCCTAATTTGTAATTTTGTATAATTATATATGCTAGAGGTCAAAAAGTGTTTCCCGCTCATTTAGGGCAGTACTTTTGGTTATTAAGATTTTGATTTGATGTGTATATACTAATAGTAAATACGTATAGAAGCTGGGTATGATACGGGTGCATATACCCTAGATATACGTATAAAAATCTTGAGAAAACGGAACGAGGATTTAAATATAGCTATCTTTTGTAAATATACTTATATTTTTTCATGTATATAAGCCCTTTAAAAGTGATTAAATACATATCTATACGATATATGTATAAGCATTATAAGTTATAAGTATTTATGTCAAAGAACGTTACATATAGTTATCGTTTTGAAAACTTAAGTTAGTAGTTTCAAAGTATACTTAAAATCCCTTGTTATTAGTACACAATGATATATTAAACCATCCTTAGGTCATGTTAAATATGTATAAATACATATATGTACACAATCATATAATTATCGTATGTTATATAGTTCGTGATATCATCGGTCAAATTGGACGGTCAAACGTTGTGTAAAACTCTTTTCAAAAACACAAGACTCAACAATTTGGATTGCTTATCATGTTGGTAATGTTTAATTTATGTAAATATTAATCTCATATGTATAAAATGATCGGAAAAATCCGGGTCGTTACAGTACCTACCCGTTAAATAAATTTCGTCCCGAAATTTTAAAATTGTACCTATTTTGCGTTCTCGGGAAACAAATGTGGGTACTTTTGTTTCATCTAATCCTCTCGTTCCCAAGTAAACTCGGGACCCCTTCGAGCATTCCAATGAACCTTAACGATTGGTATGTTGCTCTGCTTGAGTTGTTTAACTTCACGGTCCATGATTTTGACTGGTTCTTCTATGAATTGTAGTTTCTCGTCGACTTGGATTTCTTCAAGAGGAATGGTGAGATCTTCTTTTGCAAGAAATTTCTTGAGGTTTGAGACGTGAAATGAATTATGTACTCCGGCGAGTTGTTGTGGTAACTCGAGTCGATAAGCTACCGGTCCGATGCGTTCGATGATCTTGAACGGGCCTACATACCTTGGGTTCAGTTTACCCCTTTTTCCAAAACGTATTACACCTTTCTAAGGTGACACCTTTAGCATAACCATGTCACCGATCTAAAACTCTAATGGTTTCCTTCGGACATCGGCGTAGCTCTTTTGGCGACTACGGGCCGTCCTCAATCTCTCCTTGATTTGTACTATATTCTCAGTCTTTTCGTGTATGATCTCAGGACCAGTTAATTGTCGATCTCCTACTTCATTCCAACATATAGGGGATCTACACTTCCTTCCATACAGTGCTTCAAATGGTGCAGCTTTAATACTCGCATGATAACTATTATTATACGAAAATTCTGCTAATGGTAGATATTTATCCCATCCGTTTCCAAAATCGATCACACATGCCCTGAGCATGTCTTCAAGAGTCTGAATTGTTCTTTCACTCTGCCCGTCAGTTTGTGGATGATATGCGGTGCTCATATCCAAATGAGTTCTCAGGGCTTCCTGTAGTGATTGCCAGAACTTTGATGTAAATCTACTATCACGATCGGATATAATGGAAATAGGTATTCCATGCCTTGAAACAATTTCCTTTATGTATAATCGTAATAGTTTCTCCATTCTATCCGTTTCCTTTATAGGCAAGAAATGTGCAGATTTGGTAAGACGATCAACTATTACCCAAATGGTGTCATAACCCCAGGCAGTCTTAGGTAACTTCGTGATGAAATCCATGGTAATACCGTCCCATTTCCATTCTGGGATTTCTGGTTATTGAAGTAACCCTGACGGCTTCTGATGTTGATGTTTTAGCAGAGTAGTATATAAAATAGCTTATATTTTTACAGAAAATACTATTAAAATACGATACAATTTTACACAAGATATTTATTTATTTATAGAATGGATATACTTAAACCTTGCTACAACACTTATAGGTAGTGTACCTAATCGTACAGTAGTGTAGTTTTTAGTAAGTCCGATTCATTCCACGGGGAATCTTTTTAAACAAAGCTTAACGCTATATTAGTTTACTTTTATAAAAATACAAATATATATATATAAGTAATATTATTATTATAAAGGGGGTTTTTACCGTTTAATGACCGGTTTGTCGATTTTAAAACTTTAGTCGCAGTTAAAACCAAATGTAAAATATTAAAAATAAATACAAGACTTAAATTAAAGCATAAAGTAAATAACGATAATGAAATTGCGAATAATAAAAGTGCGATAAAATAAACTTGCGATAATTAAAAAGTACGATAATTAAAAGTGCAATACAATAACAATAAAAATGCGATAATTAGAAGTGCAATTAAATATAAAATAAAGGAAATTAAATATGAAATAAAAGAATTATGCTTATTTAAACTTCCGTAATCATGATGTTTGACGTGTTGATTTTAGTTTTATGCCCATGGGTTAATTGTCCTTTGTCCTGGATTATTTAATATGTCCGTATGGTTTTTGTCCATAACAGTCCATCAGTCATAAATATAAAGTGCGAGTGTCCTCGTCAAATTATCCTTATACCCGAAGTTAAATATTCCAACTAATTGGGGACTTAAACTGTAACAAGATTTTAATACTTTGTTTAATAATTACACCAGGATGTCGACTGAGTGTAACCCAAGGTTTTAATATTTTGTTATCAATTATACCAAGTGTCCTTGTACATAATTTCACCCCTGTTTTAATTATTCTAGTGGCTATTAATCCATTCCCGTGTCCGGTTAAATGAACGATTATTCGTACATATAAATACCCCGCCCATCGTGTCCGATTGAGTGTATATGGTAATTTATAGGGACGCCCAATGTAAATCTTTATATTAACATTAACAAACTATCATTTAGTTAAACAAATATAAAGCCCATTAATAGCACATAGTCTAATTTCCACAAGTGTCGTTCTTTTGTCCAAACCCCAATTATGGTACAAAGCCCAATTACCCAATTTTAGTAATTAGCCCAACATCATGATTACTTCGGATTAAATAAGCATAATAATAACTTAGCTACGAGACATTAATGTAAAAAGGTTGAACATAACTTACAATGATTAAAAATAGCGTAGCGTTACACGGACAGAATTTCGACTTACACCCTTACAATATTCGCTAACATACCCTTATTATTAGAATTATAATTAAAATTAAAATTAAAATATAAAATATAAATATAAATATATCGTATGAATGGAGAAAAGAGAAAGATAGATGGATTTGTGGTGCACCAAAGCTCGATTTTTATAGGCATGTGGGCTGGAACTGGGGCTCATGCGATCGCATGGATATATGACTTCCAGGTCATGCGATCGCATGGCCAGCTGGGGAGGCTCATATTTGGTTGTTTTCTTCTGCCGACGGTTTTATAAATAATATAATATATTAAATAATTATAAGAATTATTTAAATATTATATTATATTTATGTGCATAGTTGACTTGTAATTTTTAGTCCGTTGCGTCAAGCGTTGAGAGTTGACTCATGTCCCGGTTCCGGATTTTCGAACGTCCTTGCGTATAATTTAATATCTTGTACTTTGCGTTTTGAATCTTGTACTCTTGTAATTTCGAGACGTTTCTTATCAATAATTGGAACCTCTTTAATTGTATTTTGTACTTTTGAGCTTTTTGGTCGTTTGCGTCTTCAATTCGTCGAATCTGTCTTTTGTCTTCACCTTTTATTATTTAAACGATAATTACTTGAAATTAGAACAATTGCAACTAAAAGCTTGTCTTTCTTGAAGAATAATGCTATGAAATATATGTTCGTTTTTAGCATTATCAAATATTCCCACACTTAAGTGTTGCTTCTCCTCAAGCAATATCGTCTTGAAATACTAGAATCACTTCTTTATTCTTCACACTTTGTACATCAGTGATTTCTATACGGCGGTATAAACAATGATAGTAACGATAGAACCATGGTTAAAGGTGGGTGTGTCATCCACAGTTGCCTCGGGTTTAGGTCAACGACACTTGCAATCAAATAGCCGATTTACTTTCGGTTTCCAAAGCAAAGTGCACATTTGAAAGGCGGTTTACAGTCCCACATGACTATGAAAATGTAGATCCTTAAGGAAATTGGATCTTTATGAAAATATTTGATCTTTTGAAAATTCAATCTAGCTTTTACCCTAGATAAGTTTTCCGGAATAACCCTTCACCGGTGTTTGCAAAATATTTTTGTGGGTTTGGTGGGATTCAGATTTGAAAATTTTAGCTCAAAACTTGCGGTTTTGTGTCACCCACTTGCTAACCTTGTATTTGGAAAGCAACACGTCTAGTTTACTTGTCCCGTATATTACCTTTCGATAAACTACCATCCGATTGTAAAGGAAAGCGTTGAACAAGCAACTGTTAAGGCAATGTCCCCTGACATGCTTTTAATTATGGTCTATAATGTGTCGGATGCAATTACTATCCTTGGTAGGAGCAATAGTAAAGCTCACCCTTATGATTTTTCGGTCTGGCACAAGGTTCTGTCTTTGACCACTATGCAACCACCGTTCTTACGGTTGACACCCGATTTGGTTCAGGTGACCTAATGAATTCCAGGTGAATTCCTAGGATTTTACGTTCAATGGTAATGAACGCATTGAAAATGGGTTTTCAGAAAACAAATCGGTTTTAATTTGATCAAAATATTTTCTCGTTCAAGCTCGAGTTTAGATATCATCGAATTCCATGAGTTTGTAATTCTCAATCTTTAAAGTCAATCTCAAGGATTGAGTAATATCAGTCTTAAAAGCTAATTTTTGATCTTTTAAGGAGATTATCCTTTCTGGAGATCTGATTCATTAGTCTTATCAAGCTAATTTGCACGGTGCCCCCCATTGTACGAGATAAATCCTTCTCATGGTTAGGATAAATCTGACCACTTGGCGACCCTGTTTGATGCTGAGGTCCGTGGATTTCCTGCTGATTTTAGAGATGACTTTTCTAGATTTTTCGTCAACCTACAGCTGGTCTAGACGACAACTTCTTGACCTAAATCAAGAAGCGCGTGTCTTTTTCGGAAGACTTTACTTTCTTTTAATGATGGAATTGATTCATCGTGTAGATCCATCTCTTCTTTTCTTTCATCGGGTAAAATGGTTTAGTTTAGTCCAAAGCAAAAGTATTTTCAGTTATTTGTTACAGATATATGTGACATATGTTTAAGATAACTTGGTAAATTTTCCCACACTTGGCTTTTATTTTCCTTTTTATCGTCCTCTATTCCATTTTAAATGAATTTCAACATTTTGGTTTGTTTCTCAATTTATGTCCTTTCCGAGGTTACAATAATTTCGGTGTTAACACCTAGTTTTATCGTTCATAAATATGTATAAACATGATTTTGAGTTCATTTAATTGAAAATTTTGAAAAATTTTACTAGAATTGGGTAGTCAGTATATAAGACTAGGGCTGTTCTTTATTATCAGAGAGCACTAGATTCTAATACAACTACTACGTTACTAGTATTTTTAATGGTAACCAAGTGTATAAAGATAAAAATTTTAAAAATCCGAAAGAATTTAACCCCTTCCCACACTTAAGATCTTGCAATGCCCTCATTTGCAAGAAATCAGTACAATTTAAATTATTGAGGGTGATTAGCGTAGAAATGATTAAATTTTACCAAAGTTTCCAAATATATTGGCGTTTGTTTGCTGAATGATAAATGGTGCATAGCATTTGTTCATTTCGTCTGTTGTTACATCACATTTATTTGTCATCTTGTCGTCAAAATTAGTAGCTTTTGCTGAACTTAATGCCAGTCTTTGAAAATGCGCTGTTTTACCCTGTTTTGAACAATCGACAATATACATACATACAAGTATAATCATGCATGGCAATTTGAAATGGGACTTAATATCCCACTTTCAAATTCTAAATATGAAATATTAGTACACAATAATAATAAAATAATAAAAATTACACAAATTTATCCAATAACATAAGTTTAAACATGAAAAAGTCAAAAGATAAAAACATAATAATCATAAAAATAACCAAATGGAACTAAATCAGTCTGGATAGGGGTTCCAGTTCATCTCATCGGGTGGGTTCCATTGTTGGTTATAGGTGTTCTGATAGGCTTGGTTATAGTCATACCGGTTAAAGGGTGGTCGGATATCGGGGCTATGTGGCGGAAAATGAGCAGGTCGAGTAGGTACATAGTTATTTGGTACCTGATATGATAGCTGGCTCATGATTTGGTGCTGATGAACTAACCAGCTATCGTGTTGGCGTCGCATATAATCCTCGTATACTCGCTCGGAGTTCCACTGCTCATACATACTATGTCTTGCCGCGTTCGTCATTGCTTCCTCATCTATACAAACGTGGACGTCAAGAATAGCATCTCGAAAGACATCCCTAATGTCTTCCGCCTCCTCCATTTCCTCGTCTGAGCCTCTCTCTACCTGAGGATGAGATCCCTCATAGGGTACTGCCTGGTTTCGTCTACTTTTAAATACCTTAGCACCCACATAAACTTTCAATCTTAAGGGCTCAACCTGTTCTCTACAAATCTGTAATGGACCCCCTTGGTTTCCTATCAACACCTAAATACTCTCCAATGAGAGTAACAAAAATACCTCCTCCTATTATACTCCCGTCCTGCATTCCCTCTACCATTTTAAATAAATAAAAAGCAACACAGTAAGGGATATTGACAAAGCTTCTAGGATCCCGAATACACTTTAGGTAGAATAAATCATATAAGGTAATTTTTTCTTTATTATGACCTCTTTGTGTAATCGAGTTAGCCAAAAATCTATGAATAATACGAAGCTCGGCTCTGTCAATATGTGTATAGGAGTGTCCTCCTGTTCGTGTAAAAACATCAAAATGTGACATACGCCTCCAAATGGCGTCAGCGTCAAAGTTACTATCTACCCGTTCACCATAATGAATCAAGTTTGTACAATCGGGTAATAGCAACTCACCAGGAGTATATATCTGTAAGGCCCTGGCCATGTCCAGCATGGACATTCTGTACATCCTACCGCCAAGGATAAACCTAAGAAATCTTCTATCATCTATCCTAACTATATTTGTATCAAGTGATACAGTACTCATCAACTCAACACACCATTCCTTATATACAGGTCTACGAATGGTGAAAAGACGTTCCCAATCTGTAAAAGAAGAACTGCCATACCTTTGAACTAAAAGCTGTCTAACACGGTCAGCTAGATGGACCGTTTCCAAAGGGGCCCAATCAATTACCCTTGGCACCTCTACATTTTTTGTTACCAATTTGAATTTGTTCCTTTGATATGTCTCGTAATCTCTCCATCTTCTATCAAATCTCAGATTAGGATGTAGAGTGTGCTCAGGAATCGTTGGGAATTCTACTGGTGGCCTCATTGGGAATACTATGAATTCATCAACAAACTGTACTGGATCATAATAAGGTATGTGCTGATCAGGCTGTTGTTGTTCCTGTTGTGGTTCTTGTTCGTGTTGCATTTCTGGTTCTGGTTCTGGTGCTGGTGCTGGTCGTCTAGATGATGATGCTCCTGAACCTCCAGTATCGGCTCTCTGTAAAACACATTAAACACAAAAATTGTGCATCCAAATATGCATTAGTGTTAGCAAAATAACAACTTAAAACAATCACTATAACATGTTAAATCAAAATTAAACTTATACACATTTTCACAATTTTTCACAATTCTACACTTTTCAAATAAGCACATATGAAAATGTATACAAAATTCATAAGCATTTAACTCAAATAACATGTCAAAATATTCATTATTAATAATTAAACAAGTCTCAAATGGCAAATATATCAAATTAATCAAGTTCATGAATTTTGGACTTAAAAAGTCCACTTTAATCTCCAAAAATCATGTTTAGGATCATTGTTTGGATCATTTAACTATCTAAACATGTTACACTACTCAATTTAGCAATAATTCATGACAAAAATCGGCCATAACCTGTTTATATCAAAAAGCCCCAAATTGCTCAAGAACACAAACCCTAGATTTCTAAAAATTTTGAAGTTTTTGGCTTCAAATCATGTTAAATAGCATCAATCTAGGTTATACATGCATAAAATACTAACAATTTAACACTAATTACACTAGAAATTAACAAAATTGCATTAGGTAAAAAATTGGTAATTATCACAAAAACTAGGAATTTATAGAGTTTAGGGGTGTAATTTTTACCAATTTGCTGAAGAATGAGAATCTAGGCATGATTAGAGCAAGAAAAATGACGAATTACGGTGAATTTTGGCGAAATTTGGTGAAGATTTGAGAGTTTTTTCGGGTGTATGTGTGTGTTTTGTGTGAAGAACAGACCCGCTGCTGTTATTTGTTTCTGACCTGCATTTGGTCCCCATGCGATCGCATGGGTTCCAAGTGCAAACCCCATGCGATCGCATGGGGTGCCGGCTACAGTGTTTTTAGCTTTTTTTTTTTTTTATATAAAACCTTATGCTTTATAAAACTTATAATTAATTAAATTTTAAAAATTTTGTTTTCCTTTAGGAGCGAGGGCGTTTCGGATCGTTGTCCTAGTCTGTCCCTCGACAAAATTTTAAAATTTGTCAAATCAAAGCGCGGTTTTTGAAAGTAAAGATTTTTGGGTTTTTTAATATTTTTGGCATACTTTAATTCAATAAGATTAAAAATAATGATAATAAAAGTTCTCGTCCCTTCCTCGGGTAAAGCAATTTCGGTTCAAAGACCTAGTCTTCAACTTACGAAGAATTTTAAAAATCATATTTTTAACTTAATGAGATAAAGTAAATTTTTGTTTTTAAATTCACACAACTTAAATATAAAATTCAAAATTAATATTAAAAATTCACACCAAACTTAAAATTTGAAATGCATAAAATTAAAAATTCATATTTTAAAAATTAAAAATTCACACCAAACTTAATTTTAAAAATTCACATTATAAATTCACACCAAACTTATATTAATTTTTCAAATATTTACATTTTTTAAAAATATTGTTTTTACAAAGTTTACAATATTAATTTAAGATTTAAATATTAATTTTAAAAACATGGTAAAAAATAAAATTAAAAATCTTTTTGGCTTTTTATCCCACTTTAATCAATCAAATATTATCAAAAATATGCGCCCCTCTTTTCGGTAAAGTAATTTCGGTTCCAAGACCTAATTTAACTCATGACGAATTTTTGAAATATTTTGGGTTGATTGATTAAAGATATTTATACCTTAAGAATAAACGTTAAATTTCGCAGTGATGTAATAAATTTTTGAATGATATCAATAATTTCGGTCGCCAAACCTAATTTTATTTAATACCAATTTAATACTTTTTAGCGAACAAATTAGCGTTTATTATCAAAAGGTTAAAAATAAAAATAAAAATAAAAACTGTACAGACATACCTGTGAAATAGATTTCTTAGTTATATGATCTATCCCATTCATAAGATAGTCGGTTTAATTGGTTTTCCATGGCTACATAGGCGTAACCTCGAGCATTCAGTGTCTTTTCTTCTAAACATATGAACGGTCCGTCTCTGCATAAAGTAACAAATTCGGTATTTGAATAGGTTTGATTATTTGAACATTTACCTCCATGTGACTATTTTCCGCATTTGTGACATCTTTCTAGGTGTCGTGCTCTTCTTTTCGCTGCGGATTTTGATTTTCCTTTACCAAATTGTAATTTATTATCTTCGCATCTGGATTCTTTTCTAACTCCGTCCATTCTTTCTCTGATTACTGATACTAATTCACTCGGTAGTATGTCATTATTACGTTTAGTGATCAAGGCGTGTAGCATTAGACCATGGTTTAGTTCACAGGCAGTCTTCATTTCGTAAAAACCTAAAAAAAATAAAAATTCAGAATGGGGGGAGAAGACTAGTTCTTTAGGGTCTGCTAGGGAAAGACCATTCGGGTTCCATTTTCGAGAACTACACGAAAACAGACAATCTAACTCTAACAGAAATACATATTATCCTTTAAAGACTTGATTCTCCCCACACTTAGTTAGCTGTGGTGTCGAAATTGTGATTAACTTCGCTGTCGACTTCCATCGGACCATGTATGTAATGTTTAACTCTGTGACCATTAACTTTAAATTCAATCCCATTTAAATTTATTAATTCTATCGTTCCGTATGGGAAAACTCTTTTGACTATGAATGGTCCAGACCATCTTGATTTCAATTTTCCAGGAAATAGCTTGAATCGTGAATTGAAAAGAAGAACTCTGTCTCCTTCTTTAAATTCTTTTGAACTTCTGATTCTTTTATCATGCCATTTCTTCGTTCTTTCCTTATAGATTAACGAATTTTCGTATGCTTCATGTCTTAATTCTTCTAATTCGTTTAGTTGACTTAATCGTAGACGTCCAGCTTCATGTAAATCAAGATTACATGTTTTCAAAGCCCAAAATGCTTTGTGTTCAATTTCTACTGGAAGATGACATGCTTTTCCATAAACAAGTCTAAAAGGTGTGGTTCCAATTGGAGTTTTGTAGGCTGTTCTAAAAGCCCAGAGTGCATCCTCCAATTTAATGGACCATTACTTCGGATTTGATCCTACGGTTTTCTCTAGAATACGTTTTAAGGCTCGGTTGGTATTTTCAACTTGTCCACTTGTTTGTGGATGATATGCGGTGGAGATTTTATGAGTTACTCCATATCTTTTAAGAACTTTCTCAAGTTGATTATTACAGAAATGAGTACCCCGATCACTTATCAAAGCTTTCGGTGTTCCAAACCTTGCAAAAAGACGTTTTAAAAAGTTGATTACAACTCGTGCATCATTAGTTGGGAGAGCTTGTGCTTCCGCCCATTTAGATACATAATCAATGGCTACGAGTATATATAGATTATTATGAGATTTTGGAAATGGACCCATAAAGTCAATACCCCAAATGTCAAATACTTCACATACTTGGATGACATTTTGTGGCATTTCATCACGTTGACTTATTTTTCCGGCCCTTTGACAAGCATCACAGGATTTGCAAAGAAGGTGTGCATCTTTGTAAATTGTAGGCCAATAGAATCCAGCATCATAAACTTTTCTTGCTGTTAGTTGAGGCCCATAATGCCCTCCTGTTGGTCCTGTGTGACAATGGTTTAATATTTTACTAGCTTCATCTCCAAATACACATCGGCGTATTATTCCATCGGGACAACTTTTAAACAGATGTGGATCTTCCCAGAAATAGTGTTTTATATCACTGAAGAATTTCTTTCGTCTTTGGTACGATAATCCTTTTTCAAGGAATCCACATACTAAATAATTTGCATAGTCTGCAAACCATGGGATTTCTTTATAATCTATCTTCAATAGATATTCATCAGGAAAGTTGTCTTGTATGGCTGATTCATTTAGAACTTCTAATTCGGGATTTTCAAGACGAGAAAGATGATCAGCGGCGAGATTTTCTGCTCCTCTTTTATCTCGGATTTCAATATCAAACTCTTGTAAGAGTAAGATCCAACGGATTAATCTTGGTTTAGCATCTTGTTTTGAAAATAGGTATCTAAGAGCAGAATGGTCGGTATAGACCACCGTTTTTGCTAGAACGAGATATGATCGAAATTTGTCAAAAGCAAAGACAATAGCAAGGAGTTCTTTTTCAGTAGTTGTATAGTTCGTTTGTGCTCCTTGTAATGTCTTACTAGCATAATATATAGGTTGAAATCGTTTTTCAATCCTTTGTCCTAAAACGGCTCCCATTGCTAAATCACTTGCATCACACATTAATTCAAATGGTAGATTCCAATTTGGTGTTATCATGATCGACGCATTAGTGAGTTTTTCTTTAAGAATATTAAAAGATTTGATACACTCATCTGAAAAGATGAATGGAGCATCCTTTTCTAGGAGTTTATTCATAGGAGTGGCAATTTTAGAAAAATCTTTTATGAAACGTCGGTAAAAACCGGCATGCCCTAGAAAACTCCTAATTCCTCTAACATTGGTGGAATGTGGAAGTTTAGCAATTACATCTACTTTAGCTCTATCCACTTCAATTCCTTCTTTTGAAATTTTATGTCCAAGAACGATGCCTTCTTTAACCATGAAATGGCATTTCTCCCAATTAAGTACTAGATTTGATTATTCGCATCTAAGAAGCATTCGTTCCAGATTAACTAGACATGATTCAAATGTATCACCGAAGACTGAAAAGTCATCCATGAAAACTTCCATGCATTCTTCTATCATGTCGTGAAAAATCGCCATCATACACCTTTGAAAGGTTGCAGGGGTGTTGCAAATTCCAAATGGCATGCGTTTGTAAGCAAAAGTACCATAAGGGCACGTGAATGTGGTTTTCTCTTGATCTTCGGGTGCTATTGGAATTTGAAAATATCCGGAAAATCCATCTAGAAAACAATAGTAACTATTTACGGCTAATCTTTCCAACATTTGATCTATGAAAGGTAAGGGAAAGTGATCTTTTCTGGTGGCGTCATTTAATTTTCTATAATCAATACACACACGCCATCCTGTTACGGTTCTAGTAGGAATAAGCTCATTTTTCTCATTTGTAATGACAGTCATGCCACCCTTCTTAGGCACGCATTGAACTGGGCTTACCCATGGACTATCAGAGATTGGATAAATTAGACCTGCATCTAGCAGTTTAATAATCTCTTTCTACACTACATCTTGCATATTAGGATTTAGTCTTCGTTGGCGTTGCACATACGTTTTATGACCTTCTTCCATAAGGATTTTATGTGTGCAATACGAAGGACTTATTCCTTTAATATCATGAATCTTCCATGCAATGGCTGGTTTATGAGCTTTCAACACAGAAATGAGTTGTGATTTCTCATTTTCAGTAAGAGAAGACGATATTATTACAGGTAATTCAGATTCACCATGTAAATAAGCGTATTCCAAATGGTTTGGAAGTGGCTTTAATTCTAATTTCGGTGGTTCTTCTATCGATGATTTATATCGATATCTGTCTTCTTCTTTTAGCATTTGAATTTCTTCTGTTGTTGGTTCATATCCATTAGCTATTAGTGTAGCTAACATTTCAGCTTCATCAATTGGTTCATTACCTTCTCCTAAAGAACATTCTCCTGTTCCTTGTAATTCTGGAAATTCTTCTAATAATTCTGCATGTGCATCTATAGTTTGAATATAATAACATGTATCATCTGCAGATTGCGGTTGTTGCATTGCTCTATCAACTGAAAAGGTAACACTCTCGTCCTCTATACTTAGGGTCAGTTTCTTACCGAACACGTCTATCATTGCTTTAGCCGTCTTTAAGAATGGTCTTCCTAATATGAGAGGAACTTGAGAATCTTCTTCCATGTTCAGAACAACAAAATCTACTGGAAATACTAAAGTACCAACTTTAACTAGCATGTTCTCCATTATCCCTCTAGAATATTTTATTGATCTATCGGCTAGTTGTATGCTTATTCTGGTTGGTTTCAATTCTCCAAGGTCTAGTTTAGTGTATAGTGAATACGACATTAGATTTATACTAGCACCTAAGTCTGCCAATGCTTCTATTGAACTAAGACTACCCAGAAAACATGGAATTGTGAAACTTCCTGGATCAGATAGTTTTTCTGGTATCTTATTCAACAGCACTGCTGAACAATTAGCATTCATAGTAACAGCCGAGAGTTCTTCCATTTTCTTTCTATTTGAGATTAGATCTTTCAAGAATTTAGCATATCTAGGCATTCCTGAAATCACATCAATGAAAGGAAGATTTACATTTATCTGTTTAAACATATCCAAAAATTTGGATTGCTCGGCTTCAAGTTTCTCTTTCTTCATTTTACTCGGGTAAGGAAGTGGTGGTTGGTATGGTTTAACATAAGGTTTATCCGTAACTGTGTTATCTTCATTAACCTTTTCAACTACCGGTTCTTTTTCCTTATCTTGATCAGGTTGTGGTTCTTGTGGAGTAGGAATAGTTTCATCAGAAGTTACAGGTATTTCCGGTGGTTTAAGTGTTGTACCACTTCTTGTGGTAATGGCTTTAGCTGTTTCATTCCGGGGGTTAGCATTTGTATCACTAGGTAGACTTTCCGGTTTTCTTTCACCTATTAACCTTGCTAGGTTACTTACTTCTTGTTCCAGATTTTGAATAGAAGCTTGTTGATTTCTAAATGCTTGAGCATTTTGTTCATTGGTTTGTTTCTAAGAGGTGAAAAACTGCGTTTGAGTTTCAACTAGCTTCGTCATCATATCTTCTAAATTCGGCTTTTTATCATCAGTTTGTTGTGATGGTTTGTTTTGAAAATTCGATCTTTGCTGATTGTAATTATTATTGGATACTTGTTGATTGCTAGGACCTTGTTGGTTGTTGTATGGAATATTTCGGTTATAATTCTGGTTTTGATTGTAAATCGATCTTGGCGGTTGATAATTATTCTGATAATTATTTCCAGGCCTTTGGTTTATGTATGAAATATTCTCTCTTTGTTCCATTGTTAATTCAATACTGAGACAATCTTTTGTCAAATGTGGTCCTCCACACTGCTCACAACTAATTCGTATTGAGTGAATATCTTTAGTCATCTTTTCCATTCGTCTCTCCACAGCATCTATCTTTGCGGAAATGGAATCTAAGTCATGGCTAGAATCGGCTCTAGCTGCTTTAGATGATCTAATGATATCTTTTTCTTGGTGCCACTCATGTGAGTGGGAAGCAGTGTTATCAATAATTTTGTAAGCATCAGTTTCGGTTTTCTTCATAATAGAACCACCAGCTGCTATATCTATGTCTTTCCTTGTAGTGATGTCGCATCCTTGGTAGAATATTTGTACTATTTGACAGGTGTCTAAACCATGTTGCGGACATCCTCTTAACAACTTTCCATATCTTGTCCATGCCTCATATAGAGTTTCATTTGGCTTCTGTGTAAACGTAACAATTTCTGCTTGAAGTCTTACGGCTTTAGATGCAGGAAAGAATTGTTTAAGAAATTTGTCAACTAAAACATCCCATGTATCAATCGCCCCTTCAGGTAACGATTCCAACCAATCTTTGGCTTCTCTCTTTAAAGTCCAGGGAAATAACATGAGATATATCTGTTCATCCTCCACTTCTCGGATTTTAAATAGTGTGCAGATCCTATTAAAGGTACGTAGATGTTCATTTGGATCTTCCTTCGGCGCACCACTAAATTGGCATTGATTAGTCACCATGTGTAGAATTTGTCCTTTGATTTCATAATCTGGCGCATTAATGTCTGGATGAGTAATTGCGTGACCTTGGCCAGTGCGTTTAGCTCTCATTTGGTCTTCCATACTTAAAGGTTCCAGATTCTCCATAATTGAATTTGTTGAATCGGAATCACTAGAGGATTCTGATTTAATGGTTCGTTCCTCAACAATCTCTGTTTGAATGATTGGTGGTTCCGGGGGAAAGTTTAGTGGTTCAGGATCTACGAACCGTTCCTGAATATTCTCCGGATTCTCAATTGTAAGGTCGGGTTCAAAAAATGGATTATCGGAAATTTGAACTGAAGTACTTGGTCGACTGGATGACGATTCTAAAGAGAAATCAACGGCGGTTATATTTGCTAAATGTCTTGATCTAGTTACAGGTGGTGAACGTACAAAAGGTGGTGAACGTCTTGCTCGGTGCATTCACTGAATATCCTATTAGTTTTAAAAAGGAAAGAAAAATTATAATAAGTTATCCAATCAATAGACTTTTCTGATTTTGCCCACGTTTCGAATAGCCAAAAGATGCAGCAGAGGGGCAGGATTCGTTTGGTCTCAATATAATTGAGGACTGTTTGGCTCCAATAACCCGGTCCACGTACAAATCCAACTATTACTACGAACCAGAAAATTTTGATGTCTATCAATTTAACCACTTAAAATAAATTTTCGTAATTTTAAGAAAATTAGATAAGAAGTAGAATAAAAATCTATGTCCTAAAAACTAGAATAGCGAGAAATAAGAAAGAAAAAGAGTTCGTCGAAAAAGATCGGAAAAGAAAAATGGTTGAAAAATAAAAGGTGACGGAAAAATTAAAGAAACTTATAAAACTTAAAAGTACTTTGACTAACCTAACCTTATTACTACAACTAACTTAAAATTATAATCGCAAATTGAAATTACTAATTGGAATGATAATTGATACATAGTAAAAGGTGTCTAAAAATATTAAAGCTTACAGGAAAAACTAAATCCCAAATGGAATTAACTTAAAAAGAAACTAAAACTTAAAAAGGCGTCGCAAAATTCTAAAGCACTTAAATCTTAGTCTAAAAAAAAACTTAAGGAATTCTACGGCAAAGCCTAAAAATCTAGAAGTAAAAATAATTATGGCAAAAACTTATGAATTAAAACTAAATATGAGCTAAAAATACAAATATTACGCTAAAACGATTAAAAATGAAAAAAATATAAAAAAATATAAAAAGTTGTAAAAAGTACAATTTTTATAAAAATATTATTTTTATATTATTTATTTTATAAAACTATTAATTTTATAATTTAAATAAACTAATTAAACTAAAAATACAAATTAATTAATATCTAAAATTAATTAATATAATAACTAAACCTAATTAGGGTTTAATATTAATAATAATTAATAATATTCCGTAATTAATGCTGTCGGCAGGTTCAGTAGGGCGTGTCAGATGGGCTCATGCGATCGCATGAGTCCTCAGTTGCCCAGCCATGCGATCGCATGGGCTAGGGTTTCGGGCCACAGAGTGGGCTGCTACAGTACAGGCCGAAATTTTTTTTTTTTTTTTTTGCTGTAAAATATAAAATATATTTATAAATTAAATAAAACTTAAATTTTTACAAACTAAAAAAATAGAAATAAAGAAACTTTATAAAACTTAAATATTTACCAAACTCTTAAAAAAAATATTTATATTTTTGTTTTTCTTTTAATATTTTTGAATATTTAAAACGTATTTTTACAAAAGCGTACTAAAAATAAAAATCTTTTTTTTTTATATTAGCGTTGCGCTTCCGGATTTTAAGCTAGAATGATGTCCCCGGCAGCGGCGCCAAAAATACTTGATGTTTTAGCAGAGTAGTATATAAAATAGCTTATATTTTTACAGAAAATACTATTAAAATACGATACAATTTTACACAAGATATTTATTTATTTATAGAATGGATATACTTAAACCTTGCTACAACACTTATAGGCAGTGTACCTAATCGTACAGTAGTGTAGTTTTTAGTAATTCCGGTTCGTTCCACGGGGAATCTTTTTAAACAAAGCTTAACGCTATATTAGTTTACTTTTATAAAAATACAAATATATATATAAGTAATATTATTATTATAAAGGGGGGTTTTTACCGTTTAATGACCGGTTTGTCGATTTTAAAACTTTAGTCGCAGTTAAAACCAAATGTAAAATATTAAAAATAAATACAAGACTTAAATTAAAGCATAAAGTAAATAACGATAATGAAATTGCGAATAATAAAAGTGCGATAAAATAAACTTGCGATAATTAAAAAGTACGATAATTAAAAGTGCAATACAATAACAATAAAAATACGATAATTAGAAGTGCAATTAAATATAAAATAAAGGAAATTAAATATGAAATAAAAGAATTATGCTTATTTAAACTTCCGTAATCATGATGTTTGACGTGTTGATTTTAGTTTTATGCCCATGTGTTAATTGTCCTTTGTCCTGGATTATTTAATATGTCCATCTGGTTTTTGTCCATAACAGTCCATCAGTCATAAATATAAAGTGCGAGTGTCCTCGTCAAATTATCCTTATACCCGAAGTTAAATATTCCAACTAATTGGGAACTTAAACTGTAACAAGATTTTAATACTTTGTTTAATAATTACACCAGGATGTCGACTGAGTGTAACCCAAGGTTTTAATATTTTGTTATCAATTATACCAAGTGTCCTTGTACATAATTTCACCCCTGTTTTAATTATTCTAGTGGCTATTAATCCATTCCTGTGTCCGGTTAAATGAACGATTATTCGTACATATAAATACCCCGCCCATCGTGTCCGATTGAGTGTATATGGTAATTTATAGGGACGCCTAATTGTAAATCTTTATATTAACATTAACAAACTATCATTTAGTTAAACAAATATAAAACCCATTAATAGCTCATAGTCTAATTTCCACAAGTGTCGTTCTTTTGTCCAAACCCCAATTATGGTACAAAGCCCAATTACCCAATTTTAGTAATTAGCCCAACATCATGATTACTTCGGATTAAATAAGCATAATAATAACTTAGCTACGAGACATTAATGTAAAAAGGTTGAACATAACTTACAATGATTAAAAATAGCGTAGCGTTACACGGACAGAATTTCGACTTACACCCTTACAATATTCGCTAACATACCCTTATTATTAGAATTATAATTAAAATTAAAATTAAAATATAAATTATAAATATAAATATATCGTATGAATGGAGAAAAGAGAAAGATAGATGGATTTGTGGTGCACCAAAGCTCGATTTTTATAGGCATGTGGGCTGGAACTGGGGCTCATGCGATCACATGGATTTATGCCTTCCAGGCCATGGGATCGCATGGCCAGCTGGGGAGGCTCATATTTGATTGTTTTCTTCTGCCGACGGTTTTATAAATAATATAATATATTAAATAATTATAAGAATTATTTAAATATTATATTATATTTATGTGCATAGTTGACTTGTAATTTTTAGTCCGTTGCGTCGAGCGTTGAGAGTTGACTCATGTCCCAGTTTCGGATTTTCGAACGTCCTTGCGTATAATTTAATATCTTGTACTTTGCGTTTTGAATCTTGTACTCTTGTAATTTCGAGACGTTTCTTATCAATAATTGGAACCTCTTTGATTGTATTTTGTACTTTTGAGCTTTTTGGTCGTTTACGTCTTCAATTCGTCGAATCTGTCTTTTGTCTTCACCTTGTATTATTTAAACGATAATTACTTGAAATTAGAACAATTGCAACTAAAAGCTTGTCTTTCTTGAAGAATAATGCTATGAAATATATGTTCGTTTTTAGCATTATCAGATGTTCTGATTTAACTTTGGAACAAGTTAAACATTCCCCAACATATGTTGCAACGTCTGTCTTTAAATTAGGCCACCAATAATGCGTCTTAAGATCTTGATACATCTTTCCAACTCTAGGATGTATCGAGTATCTTGTCTTATGTGCCTCGTTCAATATCAACTTCCTTAATCCACCCAACTTTGGTACCCAAATACGGTTTGCAAAATATCGAATTCCGTCTTCCCGTATAACGAGTTACTTCTCATACTTCTTCATTATTTCATTTCCTATGTTTTATTTAGTAAGAGCTTCTCGTTGAGCCTCTTTGATTTGTGAGTTGAGATTCATGCGAATTTTTATGTTCATCGCTCGTACTCGAATTAGTTCCCGTTCCTTTCTGCTTAGAGCGTCGGCCACTACATTCGCTTTCCCGGGATGATAGCGAATCTCACAATCATAGTCGTTTATCAGCTCGACCCACCTACGTTGCCTCATGTTCAACTGTTTCTGATCGAAGATATGTTAAAGGCTTTTATGATCAGTAAACACAGTGCATTTAACTCCATATAAATAGTGTCTCCATATCTTCAATGCAAACACTACTGCCCCCAATTCTAGATCATGCGTCGTGTAATTCCGCTCGTGAATCTTCAATTGTCGAGATGCGTATGCAATAACTTTCTTTCGTTGCATAAGGACGCAACCAAAACCTTGTCGCGAAGCGTCACAATATATCTCGAAATCATCGTTCCCTTCAGGTAACGATAAAATAGGCGCCGTAGTCAACTTCTTCTTTAGTAATTGAAATGCACTCTCCTGCTCAGAAGTCCATTCGTACTTCTTCCCTTTTTGCGTTAACGCTGTTAATGGTTTAGCTATTCGGGAAAAATCTTGAATAAACCTTCTATAATAACCGGCTAAACCCAAAAATTGGCGTATCTGCGTTGGTGTCTTAGGAGTCTCCCATTTTTCAATGGCCTCAATTTTAGCTGGATCAACCTGAATTCCTTTGCTACTAACAACGTGACCAAGAAATTGCACTTCTTTCAACCAAAATGCACACTTAGAAAATTTGGCGTATAACTGTTCCTTTCTTAACAATTCTAATACCAACCTTAAATGCTGCTCATGCTCTTGCTCATTTTTGGAATAGATGAGAATATCGTCAATGAAAACGATAACAAACTTATCTAGATACGGACTACAAACTCGATTCATGAGGTCCATGAATACAGCTGGCGCATTCGTCAATCCAAACAGCATGACTAAAAATTCATAATGACCGTAGCGTGTCCGGAAAGCAGTTTTCGGAATATCTTCTTCTTTGACACATAGTTGATGATAGCCCGATCTTAAGTCAATTTCGAGTACACACATGATCCTTGCAGTTGATCAAATAAGTCGTCAATTCTCGGTAGTGGATACCGATTCTTGATAGTTAACTTATTTAATTCACGATAATCTATACACATCCTAAAAGATCCATCCTTCTTTTTAACAAATAAAATTGGAGCTCCCCACGGTGAAGTACTTGGTCGTATGAATCCTCGGTCCAATAATTCTTTTAACTGACTCTGAAGTTCTTTTAACTCGGATGGTGCAAGTCTATATGGAGCACGGGCAACCGGTGCAGCACCTGGTACAAGATCTATTTGAAATTCTACAGACCTGAAAGGAGGTAGTTCCGGTAATTCTTCGGGAAATACATCGGGAAAGTCTCTTACTACATTTACATCGTTAATATTCTTCTCCTTTTCTTTAACTTTCTTTACATGTTCTAGGATGGCATAACATCCCTTTTCTAAACACTTTCGAGCTTTCAAACAGCTAATGAGATTTAGGTTTAGGTTACCTTTATCTTCGTAAATCATTATCATTGATTTATCCTTTCGAGGAATACGAATTGCCTTTTCAGCACATACCACTTCGACTCCTACTTTGGACATCCAGTCCATGCCGATAATTACGTCAAAACTTCTTAATTCTATGGGTATCAAATCAATCTTAAATATTTCTCCGGCTAAATTTATTTTACAATCACGGAAAATTTTATCGGCTTTAATTAGTTTACCATTAGCTAACTCAATCATGTACTTAGCATCTAGAGGTAATGATGAACAATTCAATTTAGCGTAAAAGTCTCTACACACATAACTTCTATCGACACCAGTATCAAATATAATAGATACTGATAAGTTATTAATGATAAACATACCCGTAATAAGCTCCGGGTCTTCACACGCCTCTCTAGCATTAATTATAAATGCTCTTCCACGTGCAGGTCCGTTATTCTTCTCTGGATTCAGGCACTGGCTCTTATAATGACCCTGTTTCTCACACCCATAACAAGTAACAGTGGCCAAGACAGTTCTATTTGCATTGGTGGCAGGAGTCTTGGTGCCATTTGCATTTGTAATAGGAATCCTACAATCTTCAGCAAGATGACCCCTTCTATTACAATTATCGCACACCACATTACAATAACCAGAGTGATGTTTGTGGCATCTGTTACATAAAGGATTTCGTCCTTTGTAACCTGAGCTTGAACCACTACCCACACCTTGCGTGGTTTCTTGTTTCTTGTTGGATTGTTGATTACCTTCCCACTTTCTTTTGTTTTCCGATGTCTTGACATCAGTGTTCTTATCCAGAATAATCTGGTCCATCAAATCGTTTGCCATAGTGATGGTTTCATGAATAGTCTTGGGTTTCGATGCTGTAACATTTGCCTTGACATTTTTAGGCAAACCATCTTTGTACAGTTCTATCTTCCGTTCTTCGGTTGGTACCAATTCGGGACATAGCAAAGCTAATTCCATGAATCGCTGATTGTAGTTGGTGAGTTCAGTACCAATAACTTTCAGGCTTCGTAATTCAGCTTCCAACTTCCTAACCTTGTTCCTTGGACAATACTCGTTGATTAGCATTGTTTTGAATTCTTCCCAGGGGGTATCATAAGCTACATCTCCTCCGACGGCCTTCATATAGTTTTTCCACCACGTGAGTGTACTATCTTGTAAGGTGCACGATGCATACTTGGTCATGTCCTTCTCAATACAACCACTGATTTTAAACACGGACTCAATCTTTTCGATCCATCGGGTTAAACCGACCGGTCCTTCTGTTCCACTGAATGATGAGGGCTTGCAACCTTAAAAAGTTTTGTAAGTACATCCCACACGAGGATTTGGGTTAACTGCAGCACCTCTCGCAGCCTCGACCCATGATATTCTGTCGTTCACTCGCTGATTGATGAGTTCCTCGATTTCTTGTTCCGTCATTCGGTTCAATCGCGCCATAATCTTCAATAAGAATGAAAAAAATAATTATTCACATGGAATATTATAGATGTAGTATGTATTTACAGTACATCGTAGCTTATTAATAATATGAACCAGTTATTATTATAAAAGCCTTTTCTTCTTATTAGCGTTTTATAATTATATCTAGGGTAGTACCTACCCGTTAAAGTTCATACTTAATAGCTTAGTACAGAAATTAATTACTACCATCCAAATAATACTCAACCATAGAAAATTATTGCATTTCACACTTCACTATTTTACATATGCTTATCTTACATCAAACATTAAACAAACCACACTAGTAATATTATACAAAACGTTATATGATCCCATGGTTTAAAACAACAGCGCATGATTTAACCCAAAACGTCTGTGTTCAAAGAAATCGCTTAAAGGTTATCTTGACTGTCTCCCTGCGTTTTAGCTGAGGGATTGAAGAACTGGATGCCGGGATAGAACTAATAGGAATAGCGGGAATAGGGGTGGAAGTGTCTGGTGGAGTTGGTGCCACAACATCCTCACTAAACTCGGGATTTGGATTTTCCAATTCAGTAGCCTTTCGTTTCTTTCCTCTTTCGAACTTGTATTTCGTAATTTCCTGTATTTCTTCCTCCTCAGGATCACTTTCCGGTTCCTCTTCAATTGATTCATCCGAAAATTGTGAGTCTTCCCCAAAGGTGTCGTTTTCATCATCGGATAGGTTAATGACTGGAACACCATCTGAAGATTCTGGTTCGGAGTCGCTGAATGTGATAACAAGTTCTAAGCCAGACATCTATCACATAACAACTAGCACGTTAGTACCACATAATATTTACATATTAATTTTTAACCAACAAGGATAAGCAATAGTTTTCAAAATCAAACACGGTCAAAGTCCAGACTCACTAATGCATCCTAACAAACTCGATAAGACACACTAATGCAAATTTTATGGTTCTCTAAGATCAACGCTCTGATACCACATGTCATAACCCGTCCTAAACCATAAGGACAAATATAATAACATATGATTTCATCGCGAGGTATTGACCTCTATATGCGACATTTTTCAAAGAAAACTGCATTCGTTTTTACAATACAAACCATAAATTTTATTAAAAATACAAAGTTTAAACAACATAATAATGATTATCGTTTAGCGATAATCTTAGCCTTACAAACTTTACATGTGATGATAATAACACGATTTCCAACGTATTTTACATTACAACTTCTCCGATATGCAGTTTTATTTTTGACACAAATATGCATACTCAAAATCTTGCTTAAATTCAACATGTTGCAGCGGAAGCTTTTAGTTATCACCTGAGAATAAACATGCTTAAAACGTCAACATAAAGTTGGTGAGATATAGGTTTAATGCCGGCATCGTTATAAATATTGACCACAAGATTTCATATATAAACGTTTTAATAAAAATATTCTAAGTTGTTGAGCACTTGATAACCATACTTAACATTTAATCAACGTCGCATATTCCCTTTATTATGAAATCTTACTACACCGTACCAAGTGTAGTCACCGAAATGAAGTACTGTGCAACCGTTGAATACTGGTCGTCCAGTCCGGTTGGGGTTGTCAGGCCCGATAGATCTATCAACAGGATTCGCGTTTACAATACCGCATGTAAATAGTAGTTACCAAGTTACAGGGAGATATGCCAGTGGTACAACTCAACGTAGAATATATATTTTTAATCACTTGTGTCCATAACGTAAATCATAAAATGCATGTATTCTCATCCCAAAATATTTAGAGTTTAAAAGTGGGACTATATACTCACTTTTGCCTTGAAGGTATTTAACACGACTTGGTCTTCGATAGATATCATGAACCTAACCATATATATAATATATCAACATATTTTCTTTTCAAGTAATCGTTGCATATATATATACTTATAATACTTTTAATATTTTCTTAGTCCGTAGTTAGCAGTCTGTTGTTAATGGTCCACAATTAGTTGCTCAATAAAATAAATAAAGACCCCATCGTATTCGTATTGATCAGAATTAATCTCGACCCATGGTACCATGTTGTCAAATGACGTGTTGCGTACATAAAGTACCGTGTTGTCAAATGACGTGTTGCGTACAATCATGAGGTCTTATGATTAATCTTCTCGTGTTGTTTACGGGTGGTCCTGAAATTTATAAAATCAAATCATAAGTAATTATATATAAAATATCATATTAATTAGAAAAGATATGATTAATTTACTTTTTCTCCAAATATTTTCGTAGCTAAACTAGCTTCGGATATCCAATCTTGTTTTAGTCGTAGTTTCTTCATTACAACTCCGTTTTTGTTGGTTCAACTTGCCACTTCCTTGGATCGAGTCAAATTTTAAGAATATGAACTGAAAATACCTTAGTTTGTGTTCAAAATCACAGGTTATAGGTCAAACTTAGGTGAAACTTATGAAAGTGATCATTTTCCATCATAAAAACAACATTTAATGATCATTTTTCTAAAAATACTTACACTTTGAGTTAAACCATGAAATTTTTATGTGTTAACATATTCATAAGAAATATCATTTTTCCAGAACATGAACTTCCAATTCAAAGTTCAAGATGGTTTTTAATTATCCAACCCAAAACAGCCCCCGGTTGCACTCTGACGACGTAGATTCAGTTTTTAAGATGTTCTTTGTAAAACCAAGTTATATCTTGTTAAGTTAGCATGTCATTGTGATATATTACAGGTCTTGAAGTGTTTTAAAAGTTAAGTTAGAAGGATCTATTTAGTTTGTGAACAAGTTTGAAATCATTCAAACTATGTTCTTGTTGTTAAAATTTTACAACACAAAATAAGATAGCTATATAAATATGAATCGAATAAGATTATGAACAAGGTTACTACCTCAAGTTACTTGGACAAAGTTACTGTAAGAGATAAGAAATAATCTTGGAACCGAAAGAGTGGTGGAGTTGGATTGAAAAGTTGGAAGTAAACTTGTATTCTTGGAAGGATTATTGAAGTGTTCTTGAAAGGTTTTTCTTATGATGATTATAGATTGGTTTTTGATCTAGTTTTTGATTTAAGTGTTGAAGGTTTGCTGAATGGTTTGAGTATATAATTAGAGAGTGTTTTAGAGATATAAAATTTGAGTTAGAAATCAAAAACATGGAATGATATATAAATAAATATGGAATGTGATATATGTATGTAAAAACAAAATCCTAATTTGTAATTTTGTATAATTATTGTATGCTAGAGGTCAAAAAGTGTTTCCCTCTCATTTAGGGCAGTACTTTTGGTGATTAAGATTTTGATTTGATGTGTATATACTAACAGTAAATACGTATAGAAGCTAGGTATGATACGGGTGCATATACCCTAGATATACGTATAAAAATCTTGAGAAAACGAAACGAGGATTTAAATATAGCTATCTTTTGTAAATATAATTATATTGTTTCATGTATATAAGCCCTTTAAAAGTGATTAAATACATATCTATACGATATATGTATAAGCATTATAAGTTATAAGTATTTATGTCAAAGAACGTTACATATAGTTATCGTTTTGAAAACTTAAGTTAGTAGTTTCAAAGTATACTTAAAATCCCTTGTTATTAGTACACAATGATATATTAAACCATCCTTAGGTCATGTTAAATATGTATAAATAAGTATATGTACACAATCGTATAATTATCGTATGTTATATAGTTCGTGATATCATCGGTCAAATTGGACGGTCAAATGTTGTGTAAAACTCTTTTCAAAAACACAAGACTCAACAATTTGGATTGCTTATCATGTTGGTAATGTTTAATTTATGTAAATATTAATCTCATATGTATAAAACGATCGGAAAAATCTGGGTCGTTACAGTTTTATACCTTTTCCCTTATTATTTTCTTTCGCTTTATTAAATTGGGTCGATGTAATTTCTATAACATCATCGGAATCCTCATCGGGATCCGATTCATCGAAAAATTGGTAATCTTCCCAATATTTTGCTTCCTCGGCGAAAACACCATTGACCATTATTAACTTTGGTCCGTTGGTTGAGGATTTTCTTTTATTTAATCGATTTACTATAGGTATCAATATTTCTTCCTCTGGAACCTCTTCTTCTGGTTCCTCCTCTTCCAATTCCTCCTCTTCTTGTTCCTCTTCTTCCGGTTCCTCCTCTTCCGGTTCCTCCTCTTCCGGTTCCTCTTCGGGAATTTGTGAATCTTCCCAAAATATATTCGACTCTTCATTATTATTAGGTGAATCAATGGGATTTATACTAGAGATAGACATCTATCACACAATATCAAAAACGTTAAGAGATTAATATATCACATAATATTTACATGTTAATAATATATAGTTTCCAACAAAAAATGTTAAGCAATCGTTTTTGAAGAAAAACACGGTCGAAGTCCAGACTCACTAATTCATCCTAACAAACTCGGTAAGACACACTAATACAATTTTCTAGTTCTCTAAGACCAACGCTTGGATACCAACTGAAATGTCCCGTTCATATTGATTATAAACGTTCCATATTAATTGATTTCGTCGCGAGGTTTTGACCTCTATATGAGACGTTTTTCAAAGACTGCATTCATTTTTAAAACAACCATAACCTTCATTTTATCTATAAAGGTTTAAAAGGCATACGTAGATTATCAAATAATGATAATCTAAAATATACCGTTTACACACGACCATTACATAATGGTTTACAATAAGAATATATTACATCAAAAATAAGTTTCTTGAATGCAGTTTTTACATAATATCATACAAGCATGGACTCTAAATCTTGTCCTTATTTTAGTATGCAACAGCGGAAGCTCTTAATAATCACCTGAGAATAAACATACCTAAAACGTCAACAAAAATGTTGGTGAGTTATATGTTTAACCTATATATTATCAAATCATAACAAGATTTCATATTTCAATATACATCCCATACATAGAGATAAAAATCATTCATATGGTGAACACCTGGTAACTGACATTAAATAGAGGCATATAAGAAAATCCCCTATCATTCCGGGAAATCCTTCGGACATGATACAAACGAATTCGAAGTACTAAAGCATCCTGTACTTTGGATGGGGTTCGTTAGGCCCAATAGATCTATCTTTAAGATTCGCGTCAATTAGTAGATCGGTTTACTAATTCTGAGGTTACCAAGCAAAAGGGGCATATTCAGCTTCGATCATTCACCCATATAATGTAGTTTTAATTACTTGTTTCTATTTTGTAAAACATTTATAAAACTGCATGTATTCTCATCCCAAAATATTAGATTTTAAAAGTGGGACTATAACTCACTTTCACAGATTTTTACTTCATCGGGAAGTAAGACTTGGCCACTGGTCGATTCACGAACCTATAACAAATATGTACATATATATCAAAGTATGTTCAAAATATATTTACAACATTTTTAATACGTTTTAATGTTTTAAGTTTATTAAGTCAGCTGTCCTCGTTAGTAACCTACAACTAGTTGTCCACAATTAGATGTACAGAAATAAATCAATATATATTATCTTGAATCAATCCACGACCCAGTGTATACACGTCTCAGGCTAGATCACAAATCAAAGTATATATATTTTTGGAATCAACCTCAACCCTGTATAGCTAACTCCAACATTACTGCATATAGAGTGTCTATGGTTGTTCCAAATAATATATATACGTGGGTCGATATGATATGTCAAAATATTTGCATACGTGTCTATGGTATCCCAAGATTACATTAGAATACATGTATAATTAAATATAAGTTAGCTAGGATATGATTTGTATAGAATTGTTACAATATTTCCCGTAGCTACAACAATCAAAAAATATCCAATCTTGTTTTACCCATAACTTCTTCGCTTTAAATCCGATTTGAGTGAATCAAATTGCTATGGTTTCATATTGAACTCTATTTTATGAATCCAAACATAAAATGTATAGGTTTATAGTAGGAAAAATAAGTTACAAGTCGTTTTTGTAAAGGTAGTCATTTCAGTCGAAAGAACGACGTCTAGATGACCATTTTGGAAAACATACTTCCACTTTGAGTTTAACCATGATTTTTGGATATAGTTTCATGTTCATAAGAAAAATTATTTTCCCAGAAGAACAACTTTTAAATCAAAGTTTATCATAGTTTTTAATTAACTAACCCAAAACAGCCCGCGGTGTTACTACGACGGCGTATATCCGGTTTTACGGTGTTTTTCGTGTTTTCCGGTTTTAAATCATTAAGTTAGCATATCATATAGATATAGAACATGTGTTTAGTTGATTTTAAAAGTCAAGTTAGAAGGATTAACTATTGTTTGCGAACAAGTTTAGAATTAACTAAACTATGTTCTAGTGATTACATGTTCAAATCTTCGAATAAGATAGTTTTATATGTATGAATCGAATGATGTTATGAACATATTTACTACCTCAAGTTTAGTAGGAAAACCTACTGGAAGTGACAAGAAATAATCTAGCTTCAAAGGATCTTGGATGGCTTGAAAGTTCTTGAAGTAGAATCATAACACGAAAACAAGTTCAAGTAAGATTATCACTCGAATTAAGATAGTTATAGTTATAGGAATTGAATCAAAGTTTGTATATGAGTATTACCTTGATTTAGAATGATATCTTACTGTAAACAACAAGGATTTCTTGAGGTTGAATGATCACTTTACAAGATTGAAAGTGAGCTAGTAAACTTGGAAGTATTCTTGATTTTATGAAACTAGAACTTGTAGAATTTATGAAGAACACTTAGAACTTGAAGATGGAACTTGAGAGAGATCAATTAGATGAAAAAAATTGAAGAATGAAAGTGTTTGTAGATGTTTTTGGTCGTTGGTATATGGATTAGATATTTATATGTAATTTTGTTTTCATGTAAATAAGTCACGAATGATTACTAATATTTTTGTAATTTTATGAGATATTTCATGCTAGTTGCCAAATGATGGTTCCCACATGTGTTAGGTGACTCACATGAGCTGTTAAGAGCTAATCATTGGAGTGTATATATCAATAGTACATACATTTAGAAGCTGTGTATTGTACGAGTATGAATACGGGTGCATACGAGTAGAATTGTTGATGAAACTGAACGAGGATGTAATTGTAAGCATTTTTGTTAAGTAGAAGTATTTTGATAAGTGTCTTGAAGTCTTTAAAAAGTGTATGAATACATATTAAAACACTACATGTATATATATTTTAACTGAGTCGTTAAGTCATCGTTAGTCGTTACATGTAAATGTTGTTTTGAAACCTTTAGGTTAACGATCTTGTTAAATGTTGTTAACCCATTGTTTATTATATCTAAAGAGATGTTAAATTATTACATTATCATGATATTATGATATATTAATATATCTTAGTATGATATATATACAGTTAAATGTTGTTACAACGATAATCGTTACATATATGTCTCGTTTCGAAATTCTTAAGTTAGTAGTCTTGTTTTACATATGTAGTTCATTGTTAATATACATAATGACATGTTTACTTATCATTTATCATGATTAAACATAGTGTAACAATATCTTAATATGATTCATATGTAATTAGTAAGACGTTGTTATAACGATAATCGTTATATATATCATTTCGAGTTTCTTAATTCAATAAACACAATTTTATGTATATAACTCATTGTTAAAATACCTAATGAGATACTTACTTATCATAATATCATGTTAATTATATATATAATCATTTATATGTCATCATATAGTTTTTACAAGTTTTAACGTTCGTGAATCACCGGTCAACTTGGGTGGTCAATTGTCTATATGAAACCTATTTCAATTAATCAAGTCTTAACAAGTTTGATTGCTTAACATGTTGGAAACACTTAATCATGTAAATATCAATTTCATTTAATATATATAAACATGGAAAAGTTCGGGTCACTACACCACTAAACACTTCACCCCATTACACAGCAGTCTGGCAGCACGTCCATCAAGCACCCCACCTCCACCTAGCAACACGCTAAAACACCCATCAGGGATAAAGATGGTCTTAATCGATTGATGAGTGTGTTGGCGTTTTGATGGATAGGGATGGAGTGCTTGATGGACGTGCTGGTAAACTGGTAAATAATAGGTGGCTTGGTCATTAGTAGGGGTGAGGTATTTTTTTACATTTATAATTTTCTTAAATCAATTTGTACTCAATTAGATTTTGTTAGATTCTTTTGAGTCAAATTATGTTTTTTCATTACAGATAAATATGCAATACAGTCATTACCCGGACCGGATCGAAGCCCAAATTTTTATGAAAATAGGAACCGAGGACCGGACCATAAATATATGGCTCAGTTCGGTTCGGTTCTAGCTTCGGTCCATAAGGTTCGGATAAAAACCCAACCCGTTTTATATCTTTAAAATAATAATAATATATATATATTTTTTATTCTCGTATTTACAACGCACTTCAGATAATTATCAATATATGACTTACATAAATGAAAAAACTTCACATATAGATATAACTAATCCAAGTTTAAAATCAAAGTATTAATCAAAACTACAAATGACTATATCACGATAATAACTAATAGGATAGTTTATGCTACAATAGTTATCCAATCACAATAACTAATATGATATTTTTTTACAATCGTTATCACGTACAAGTTTTGATAATTTAAAATCTACTATCAACATAATATGTATAGAATGAGTAAAAGAACAAGAAACATAAGAATACAAGATACATGTATACTAACCGTAATATAGTATAAAGAAATTGTAGACTTCAATCGTAATTGTATCGGAAAAAGAGAAGATATATAGTAACCTTAGAGTTTTTGATCGAGTATTGAAGCAAATTAAATTAATTATACGGAGTATGTTAATTTTATATATATATATATATATATATATATATATATATATATATATATATATATATATATATATATATATATATATATATATATATATATATATATATATATATATATATATATATATATATATATATATATATATATATATATATATATATCGGTTTGATCCAAAACTTTGATAGATTTTTCGGATATGACCCGGACCAGATCGAAACCCAAAATAATCAAAATATATGGACCAAGGACCGAACCAAATATTCTCGGGTATTTCGATTTCGGTTCGGTTCCTTTTCGATCCTCGGTTATTTTCCATTCTACTCGAACCATGAACACCCCTATACCCTGTAGTACATATTTCTTAGATTCAGTATTCTTTTGCACTTAACCACATAATAAGCTCATGACTCCTACAATTATCTACAACAAGATAACTCGTATTCATGCTTCGCTACGAAAATTTATTATTATTTTAATTTTAATAATGTATAATATATCGCGCTTTAATATACGTATATATTGTATAATTAATGACAAATGATAACACCTTTAAATAAGATATAAAATTTAACATAAAATAAATAAGAAAAACAATTGTTGTGAAGGGTTACGATATGTGAAGGTTGGATACGAACAACCTCCTTTTTAGCGAATAGGAGGGCTATTTCAACTCTACATCTGTTAGTCCTGTTTTGCTTGAACTTGATATGAAACGACCACAAACCATTTTAACGTTTTTTTTTTTTTTTTTTTTTTTTTTGCAAGAGCGGCGCACCAACCACAGGTGCGGCGCTTTTGTGACACAAGAACGTCACTCCTATTTCTAAAAACAGCGTTCCTGTTGACTGACCAAAAAGACTACAACTCAATGACGAAAAGCGGCGCTCTTACCCCCAAAAGCGGCGCTCTTGAACCTGAACATGTGCAGTTTCAAAATTTGTAAGAGTTAAACCAACCCATTAAACCCAATTTCAAGTCTAACAATTTAGTGACCCAAATACAAGTTTAATATGACTCAAAATACACTCGTTCACAATTTAAGTACCCCATAACCATTACGATTCATTAGTTTGTAACAAAACGATCCGTTACACTAGTTTTGACCCGAAGTCAATTACAATCCACAAATTCTGATTAATGACTCATCCCTTAGGTTTTCGACACAAACTAGAGCATGGTGATTGGAAAAACACTACCCAATCCTAAATCGATCCAAAAGCAAAGTCTTCTAAAGCAACCTACAGAAGTTCACTAGTTCCCACACTTACCCGAGCCGCCTCCTTGCGAACCTATAAAAATAATATCAACGAGAGAGTAATCTATAAAGCTTAGTGAGGATAAACATACTATATACATACATATGCATAAAATGAATACGTATATCCAACATAAATAGTAAACACATACCGCAATCCAAGTATAACTAAGCAAAGCTATACATAACGTACCACCAATATATATATATATATATATATATATATATATATATATATATATATATATATATATATATATGTATATATATATATATATATATATATATATATATATATATATATATATATATATATATATATATATATATATATGCGTTTACTCAAAAATCCCAAGGTTAACCCCTTAACCTCAAACACATGAAGGCCGGCCGAAACCACACGCGTCCAGTGATCCGAAACCACACGTGATTCACCACCTTCACCTCAATGATAATGGGGTTGGCCAAAACTACACGTGCCCCGATGAATCCGATACTACACGCGATTTACTACCCTAAGTCAACAATAATGGGAATGTCTGAAACCACAAGCGACATCGTGAATCCGAAACCACACGCGATTCACTACCCAACTCATCTCAACAACAACAACAACAACAACAACAACAACAACGGAGTTGACCTACTTGTCAATGTGAATCCGTATCGCCCGAGATTCACCATCCCAAGGGTGGTAACCCAAAACGCACAAACGTACCAAGTGGACCCAAAACTCATAGAGTCCATTATCTCACACACATGTAAAGTGAACCCGAACGCCCAAGGATCACTCTACCCCAACCGCACCCATCCTATGCATACATACGCATATAATATATTTACACTCACCTTATCGCCTTGATGAATGCAACCGAATGATCCGTAACACGTCAATGGAAAGTACCTATTCCATTATCACATAACAAACAACACAATTATTGTGGATTACAAACCAACCCAAATTGACATTTTGTGCAATTCCGACCCAATTGCACTTCCAAGCACAAACCGTGCCCAAACTAACCAATAATCACTAATACAAGTGAAAATGGTCCTAATACACCAATTAAACCAAATCATAAGTGTTAAACACTTATGTTACCCAATTGGACACATAAACCCTAATTTTGACCCATTTCAAAATTAGTCAACCAAATACACCCAAATGGGTTTCAATAATTCCATAATCACTAAACGGAGTGATTAAACCCAAATTGCAAGTCTTAAACATGCTTAAATTATCAACAACCCAAAATCCACCAACAAGGGTCAACAACACTAATTACTAGCTCCAAACTTCCATTAAGAGCTAAATAGATTTTCTCAAGAACTTACAAGTTCAAACCCTAACATGAATATCAAATCAAACAATTGAAGTTCGGAGTTAGGAGTTAGGACTTACCACCACTACCAAAATGTAGCTAGGAACGAGATGAACAATTTTAATACTTGAGCTTTCACCCGAATCAAGCTTCTTCTTCTCCAAATCGAGTTTCCTCTCTCTAAAAGTGGGTTTCTCTCTAAGATGAGAAGAGAGTGTTTGAGTGGATGAGATGGGATAGAATGAGGATAAGGTTAAAGTTGGTATCAATTTTGTGGCTCAAAACTTGGACATATGTGAAATGACTCAAGTGCCCCTCATTTAATGTCATAACCCGTCCAAATCCACTTGGACAAATGCAATAACATCTGGTCCCATTGCGATGAATGACTCCAAGTAATATCTTTAAAATGAGCAAATGCACAGCGAAAGATTTCTTCCATACCTGAGAATAAACATGCTTAAAAGTGTCAACCAAAAGGTTGGTGAGTTCATAAGTTTATCATAAATATTCATTTCCATAATTTTAATAGACCACAAGATTTTCATATTTATAAACAGAATCCTCTCGTCTGCATAAAGATAAAATCATTCATATGGTGAATACCTCGTAACCGACATTAACATAATGCATATAGAATGAAATGTCCCGTTCATATTGATTATAAACGTTCCATATTAATTGATTTCGTCGCGAGGTTTTGACCTCTATATGAGACGTTTTTCAAAGACTGCATTCATTTTTCAAACAACCATAACCTTTATTTTATCGATAAAGGTTTAAAAACATTACGTAGATTATCAAATAATGATAATCTAAAATATACCGTTTACACACGACCATTACATAATGGTTTACAATAAGAATATATTACATCAAAAATAAGTTTCTTGAATGCAGTTTTTACATAATATCATACAAGCATGGACTCCAAATCTTGTCCTTATTTTAGTATGCAACAGCGGAAGCTCTTAATAATCACCTGAGAATAAACATGCTTAAAACGTCAACAAAAATGTTGGTGAGTTATAGGTTTAACCTATATATTATCAAATCATAATAATAGACCACAAGATTTCATATTTCAATATACATCCCATACATAGAGATAAAAATCATTCATATGGTGAACACCTGGTAACCGACATTAACAAGATGCATATATAAGAATATCTCCATCATTCCGGGACACCCTTCGGATATGATATAAATTTCGAAGTACTAAAGCATTCGGTACTTTGGATGGGGTTTGTTAGGCCCAATAGATATATCTTTAGGATTCGCGTCAATTAGGGTGTCTGTTTCCTAATTCTTAGATTACCAGACTTAATAAAAAGGGGCATATTCGATTTCGATAATTCAACCATAGAATGTAGTTTCACGTACTTGTGTCTATTTTGTAAATCATTTATAAAACCTGCATGTATTCTCATCCCAAAAATATTAGATTTTAAAAGTGGGACTATAACTCACTTTCACAGATATTTCCTTCCTCGGAAATAAGACTTAGCCACGTATCGATTCACGAACATATACAAATATGTACATATATATCAAAGTATGATCAAAATATAATTACAACCATTTTTATTATGTTTTAAATATTTTAGTGTATTAAGTCAGCTGTCCTTGTTAGTAACCTACAACTAGTTGTCCACAGTTAGATGTACAGAAATAAATCGATATATATATTATCTTGAATCAATCCACGACCCAGTGTATACACGTCTCAGGCTAGATCACAACTCAAAGTATATATATTTTTAGAAACAACCTCAACCCTGTATAGCTAACTCCAACATTACTGCATATAGAGTGTCTATGGTTGTTCCAAATAATGTATATACATGGGTCGATATGATATGTCAAAACATTTGCATACGTGTCTATGGTATCCCAAGATTACATAATATATTAGAATACATGTATAATACAATATAAGTTAGCTAGGATATGATTTGTATAGATTTGTTAGACATTTCCCGTAGCTAAAAAGATCAAAAATATCCAATCTTGTTTTACCCATAACTTCTTCATTTTAAATCCATTTTTAGTGAATCAAATTGCTATGGTTTTATATTGAACTCTAATTTAAGAATCCAAACAGAAAAAGTATAGGTTTATAGTTGGAAATTTAAGTTACATGTCAATTACTAAAGAGGTAGTCATTTCCGTTGAAAGAACGACATCTTGATGACCATTTTGAAAAACATACTTTCACTTTGAGTTTAACCAAGATTTTTGGATATAGTTTCATGTTCATATGAAAAATCATTTTCCCATAAGAACAACTTTTAAATCAAAGTTTATCATAGTTTTTAATTATCCAAACCAAAACAGCCCCCGGTTTCACTACGACGGCGTATATCCGATTTTATGGTGTTCATCGTGTTTTCAGGTTTTAAATCATTAAGTTATTATATCATATAGATATAGAACATGTGTTTAGTTGATTTTAGAAGTCAAGTTAGAAGGATTAACTTTTGTTTGCGAACAAGTTTAGAATTAACTAAACTATGTTCTAGTGATTACAAGTTTAAACCTTCGAATAAGATAGCTTTATATGTATGAATCGAATGATGTTATGAACATCATTACTACCTCAAGTTTTCTGGATAAAACTACTGGAAATGAGAAAAATGGATCTAGCTTCAAAGGATCCTTGGATGGCTTGATAGTTCTTGAAGCAGAATCATGACACGAAAATAGTTCAAGTAAGATTTTCACTCGAAATAAGATTGTTATAGTTGTAGAAATTGAATCAAAGTTTGAATATGAATATTACCTTGAATTAGAAAGATAACCTACTGTAAATAACAAAGGTTTCTTAATCTTAGATGATTACTTGGAATGGATTAGAAAGCTTGGAAGTAAATTTGCAAACTTGGAAGTATTCTTGATTTTTATGAAACTATATACTTATGGAATTTATGAAGAACACTTAGAACTTGAAGATAGAACTTGAGAGAGATCACTTAGATGAAGAAAATTGAAGAATGAAAGTGTTTGTAGGTGTTTTTGGTCGTTGGTATATGGATTAGATATAAAGGATGTGTAATTTTGTTTTCATGTAAATAAGTCATGAATGATTACTCATATTTTTGTAATTTTATGAGATATTTCATGCTAGTTGCCAAATGATGGTTCCCACATATGTTAGGTGACTCACATGGTCTTCTAAGAGGTGATCATTGGAGTGTATATACCAATAGTACATACATCTAAAAGCTGTGTATTGTACGAGTAAGAATACGGGTGCATACGAGTATAATTGTTGATGAAACTGAACGAGGATGTAATTGTAAGCATTTTTGTTAAGTAGAAGTATTTTGATATGTGTCTTGAAGTCTTTCAAAATTGTAAGAATACATATCAAAACACAACATGTATATACATTCTAATGGAGTCGTTAAGTCTTCGTTAGTCGTTACATGTAAGTGTTGTTTTGAAACCTTTAAGTTAACGATCTCAATTAATGTTGTTAACCCAATATTTATTATATCAAATGAGATGTTAAATTATTGTATTATCATGATATTATGATATATAATATATCATAGTATGATATATATACAGTTAAATGTCGTTACAACGATAATCGTACCATATATGTCTTGTTTCGAAATCATTAAGTTAGTAGTCTCATTTTTATGTATATAACTAATTTTTAAAATACCTAATGAGATACTTACTTATAATAAAATCATGTTAACTATATTTATAACCATATATATGTCATCGTATAGTTTTTACAAGTTTTAACGTTCGTGAATCACCGGTCAACTTGGGTGGTCAATTGTCTATATGAAACCTATTTCAATTAATCAAGTTTTAACAAGTTTGATTGCTTAACATGTTGGAAAAATTTAGTCATATAAATATCAATCTTAATTAATATATATAAACATTGAAACGTTCGGGTCACTACAGTACCTACCCGTTAAATAAATTTCGTCCCAAAATTTTAAGCTGTTCAAGGTGTTGACGAATCTTCTGGAATAGATGCGGGTATTTCTTCTTCATCTGATCTTCACCCTCCCAGGTGAACTCGGATCCTCTACGAGCATTCCATCGAATCTTAACAATCGGTATCTTGTTTTGCTTAAGTCTCTTAACCTCACGATCCATTATTTCGACGGGTTCTTCAATGAATTGAAGTTTTTCATTGATTTGGATTTCGTCCAACAGAATAGTGAGATCTTCTTTAGCAAAACATTTCTTCAAATTCGAGACGTGGAAAGTGTTATGTACAGCCGCGAGTTGTTGAGGTAGCTCCAGTTGGTAAGCTACTGGTCCGACACGATCTATAATCTTGAATGGTCCAATGTACCTTGGATTTAGTTTCCCCCGTTTACCAAATCGAACAACGCCTTTCCAAGGTGAAACCTTAAGCATGACCATTTCTCCAATTTCAAACTCTATATCTTTTCTTTTACAGTCCGCGTAACTCTTTTGTCGACTCTGGGCGGTTTTCAATCGTTGTTGATTTTGGATGATTTTCTCGGTAGTTTCTTGTATTATCTCTGGACCCGTAATCTGTCTATCCCCCACTTCATTCCAACAAATCGGAGACATGCACTTTCTACCATAAAGTGCCTCAAATGGCGCCATCTCAATACTAGAATGATAACTGTTGTTGTAGGAAAATTCTGCTAACGGTAGGTGTCGATCCCAACTGTTTCCGAAATCAATAACACATGCTCGTAGCATGTCTTCAAGCGTTTGTATCGTCCTTTCGCTCTGCCCATCAGTTTATGGATGATAGGCAGTACTCATGTCTAGACGAGTTCCTAATGCTTGCTGTAATGTCTGCCAGAATCTTGAAATAAATCTGCCATCCCTATCAGAGATAATAGAGATTGGTATTCCATGTCTGGAGATGACTTCCTTCAAATACAGTCGTGCTAACTTCTCCATCTTGACATCTTCTCTTATTGGCAGGAAGTGTGCTGATTTGGTGAGACGATCAACTATTACCCAAATAGTATCAAAACCATTTGCAGTCCTTGGCAATTTAGTGATGAAATCCATGGTAATGTTTTCCCATTTCCATTCCGGGATTTCGGGTTGTTGAAGTAGACCTGATGGTTTCTGATGCTCCGCTTTGACCTTAGAACACGTCAAATATTCCCCTACGTATTTAGCAACATCGGCTTTCATACCTGGCCACCAAAAATGTTTCTTGAGATCCTTGTACATCTTCCCCGTTCCAGGATGTATTGAGTATCTGGTTTTATGAGCTTCTCTAAGTACCATTTCTCTCATATCTCCAAATTTTGGTACCCAAATTCTTTCAGCCCTATACCGGGTTCCATCTTCCCGAATATTAAGATGCTTCTCCGATCCTTTGGGTATTTCAGCCTTTAAATTTCCCTCTTTTAAAACTCCTTGTTACGCCTCCTTTATTTGAGTAGTAAGGTTAGTTTGAATCATTATGTTCATAGCTTTTACTCGAATGGGTTCTCTGTCCTTTCTGCTCAAGGCATCGGCTACCACATTTGCCTTCCCCGGGTGGTAACGAATCTCAAAGTCATAATCATTCTACAATTCAATCCACCTACTGTAGTGACCTGAACTTTTCCATGTTTATATATATTAATTGAGATTGATATTTACATGACTAAATGTTTCCAACGTGTTAAGCAATCAAACTTGTTAAGACTTGATTAAATGAAATAAGTTTCATACAGACAATTGATCACCTAAGTTGACCAGCGATTCACGAACGTTATAAATTTGTAAAAACTACATGTTGTGGTATATATAGACATATATATATATGGTTAACATGAGATTATGATGAGTAAGTATCTCACTAAGTATATTAACAATGTGTGATATACATAAGAAATGAGATTACTAAGTTAAGAAACTCGAAATGATATATATAACGATTATCGTTATGATAACGTCTACTAAATACATATGTATCATATTAAGATATTGATACACTATATTTAACATGATAAAATGATATTTAAATATATCATTAAGTATGTTAACAATGAACTACATATGTAAAAACAAGACTACTAACTCAAGAATTACGAAACGAGACTTATATGTAACGATTATCGTTGTAACGATATTTTAATGTATATATCATATTAAGAGATATTCATAAATCATAATATCATGATAACATAATAATTTAACATCTCATTTGATATAATAAACATTGAGTTAACAACATTAATTGAGATCGTTAACTTAAAGGTTTCAAAATAACACTTACATGTAACGACTCCATTAGAATGTATATACATGTTGTGTTTTGATATGTATTCTTACACTTTTGAAAGACTTCAAGACAAATATCAAAGTACTTCTACATAACAAAAATGCTTACAATTACATCCTCATTCAGTTTCCTCAACAATTCTACTCGTATGCACCCGTATTCGTACTCGTACAATACACATCTTTTAGATGTATGTACTATTGGTATATACACTCCAATGATCAGCTCTTAGCAGCCCATGTGAGTCACCTAACACATGTGGGAACCATCATTAGGTAACTAGCATGAAATATCTCATAAAATTACAAAAATATTAGTAATCATTCATGACTTATTTACATGAAAACAAAATTACATATCCTTTATATCTAATCCATATACCAACGACCAAAAACACCTACAAACACTTTCATTCTTCAATTTTCTTCATCTAATTGATCTCTCTCAAGTTCCATCTTCAAGTTCTAAGTGTTCTTCATAAATTCCATAAGTATAGTTTCATAAAAATCAAGAATACTTCCAAGTTTGCAAGTCTACTTCCAAGCTTTCTAATCCATTCCAAGTAATCATCTAAGATCAAGGAACCTTTTTTATTTATAGAATGTTATCTTTATAATTCAAGATAATATTCATATTCAAACGTTGATTCAATTTCTACAACTATAACAATCTTATTTCGAGTAAAAATCTTACTTGAACTGTTTTCGTGTCATGATTCTGCTTCAAGAACTTTCAAGCCATCCAAGGATCCTTTGAAGCTAGATCCATTTTTCTCATTTTCAGTAGTTTTATCCAGAAAACTTGAGGTAGTAATGATGTTCATAACATCATTCGATTCATACATATAAAGCTATCTTATTCGAAGGTTTAAACTTGTAATCACTAGAACATAGTTTAGTTAATTCTAAACTTGTTCGCAAAAAAAGTTAATCCTTCTAACTTGACTTTTAAAATCAACTTAACACATGTTCTATATCTATATGATATGCTAAATTAATGATTTAAAACCTGGAAACACGATGAACACCATACAATCAGATATACGCCGTCATAGTGAAACCGGGGGCTGTTTTGGTTTGGATAATTAAAAACTATGATAAACTTTGATTTAAAAGTTGTTCTTCTGGGAAAATGATTTTTCATATGAACATGAAACTATATCCAAAAATCTTGGTTAAACTCAAAATGAAAGCATGTTTTTCAAAATGGTCATCAAGATGTCGTTCTTTCGACGAAAATGACTACCTCTTTAGTAATTGACATGTAACTTAAATTTCCGACTATAAACCTATAATTTTTCTGTTTGGATTCTTAAATTAGAGTTCAATATGAAACCATAGCAATTTTATTCACTCAAAACGGATTTAAAATGAAGAAGTTAAGGGTAAAACAAGATTGGATATTTTTGATCTTTTTAGCTACGGGAAATGTTTAACAAATCTATACAAATCATATCCTAGCTAACTTATATTGTATTATACATGTATTCTAATATATTATGTAATCTTGGGATACCATAGACATGTATGCAAATGTTTTGACATATCATATCGACCCATGTATATATATTATTTGGAACAACCATAGACACTCTATATGCAGTAATATTGGAGTTAGCTATACAGGGTTGAGGTTGATTCCAAAAATATATATACTTTGAGTTGTGATCTAGCCTGAGACGTGTATACACTGGGTTGTGGATTGATTCAAGATAATATATATCGATTTATTTCTGTACATCTAACTGTGGACAACTAGTTGTAGGTTATTAACGAGGACAGCTGACTTAATACACTCAAATCTTTAAAACATAATAAAAATGGTTGTAATTACATTTTGATCATACTTTGATATATATGTACATATTTGTATAGGTTCGTGAATCGATCCGTGGCCAAGTCTTATTTCCGAGGAAGGAAATATCTGTGAAAGTGAGTTATAGTCTCACTTTTAAAATCTAATATTTTTGGGATGAGAATACATGCAGGTTTTATAAATGATTTACAAAATAGACACAAGTACGTGAAACTACATTCTATGGTTGAATTATTGAAATCGAATATGCCTCTTTTTATTAAGTCTGGTAATCTAAGAATTAGGGAACATACACCCTAATTGACGCGAATCCTAAAGATAGATCTATTAGGGCTAACAAACCCCATCCAAAGTACCGGATTCTTTAGTACTTCGAAATTTATATAATATCCGAAGGGTGTCTCGGAATGATGGGGATATTCTTATATATATGCATCTTGTTAATGTCGGTTACCAGGTGTTCACCATATGAGTAATTTTTATCTCTATGTATGGGATGTGTACTGAAATATGAAATCTTGTGGTCTATTGTTACGATTTGATATATATAGGTTAAACCTATAACTCACCAACATTTTTGTTGACATTTAAAGCATGTTTATTCTCAGGTGAATACTAAGAGCTTCCGCTGTTGCATACTAAAATAAGGACAAGATTTGAAGTCCATGTTTGTATGATATTGTGTAAAAACTGCATTCAAGAAACATATGTCGATGTAATATATTTCTATTGTAAACCATTATATAATGGTCGTGTGTAAACAGTATATTTTAGATTATCATTATTTGATAATCTACGTAATGTTTTTAAAACCTTTATTGATAAAATAAAGGTTATGGTTGTTTTAAAAATGAAAGCAGTCTTTGAAAAACGTCTCATATAGAGGTCAAAACCTCGCAACGAAATCAATTAATATGGAACGTTTATAATCAATATGAACGGGACATTTTAGTTGGTATCCGAGCGTTGGTCTTAGAGAACCAGAAAATTTGCATTAGTGTGTCTTATCGAGTTTGTTAGGATGCATTAGTGAGTCTGGACTTCGACCGTGTTTTCTTTAAAAATGATTGCTTAACATTTTTGTTGGAAACTATATATTATTAACATGTAAATATTATGTGATATATTAATCTCTTAACATGTTTGATATTGTGTGATAGATGTCTACCTCTAGCACAAATCCCATTGACTCACCTAATAATAACGAAGAGTCGAATATATATTGGCAAGATTCACAAGTTCCCGAAGAACCAGAAGAAGAGGAAACGGAACCGGAAGAAGAGGAATCGGAAGAAGAGGAACCGGAAGAAGAGGAACCGGAAGAAGAAGAAGAGGTTCCGAAGGGGGGAATAGTAGGAACCACAGAAAACCGGTCAAATAAAAGAAAATCCTCAACCAATGGACCAAAGTTTATAATGGTCAATGGTGTTTCCGCTAAGGAAGCAAAATATTGGGAAAATTACCAATTTTTAGATGAATCGGATCCTGATAAGGATTCCGATGATGTTATAGAAATTACCCTGACCCAATTTAATGAAGCAAAAGAAAATAATAAGGGAAAAGGCATCAAAATAGAGAAATCTGATTCCGACCCCGATGAACTTTATATGTACCGTCAACACTCGTATTTTCAATATCGTGACAATAACCTGGGAACCTCTAAACCACCAGGTTTTTCTAAACCAATGTGGAAAATGACGACTCGTATTAGAGGAACATCATATATCCCTAGAAGATTAGGAAAAAGAACCAAGTCCGAAGAAGAAGAAACCGGTGATTCAGATTAGAGGTGTTTGAGCATGTTGTGTAATAAATGTATTATAGTGTGCTTGTACTTTTATGTTCTATGTAAAAATTGCTTGTATTGTTTGTTATTATGAATCTAATCCTTGTCTATTTTACAGTATAAAAACAAAATAGACGTTAAGGGTAGACAACCGAATATTTTAGAAGACCTACCAGAGGATATGATTGAGGAAATCTTGTCTAGAGTCGGTCAGAATTCATCAGCACATTTAGTTATGGCGAAATTAACTTGTCAAACATTTGAAAGACTTTCCAGAAATGCCTTAGTTTATAAAAGGCTTTCCTTTGATAGGTGGGGTATATCACATTGGGGAGACTTTAAGTTACGCCGTGTTTTCTTTAAAGCGTTAAATGTGGGGAACCCAAATGCAATTTTATGCTACGAGTTAAGAACCTATTTTGACTCAACATATCCCAACATAGGATTTCGTGAATTAGAAAGAGCTTCTAACATGCAACATAAAGAAGCATGTTATGCTTACGGGTTAGTGATGTTCGCTTCTTACCAAAGTGAGAAAAAGAACATAGGATTGTAGCTTTTAAATAAAACTTTCCCACAAGTGACGGATTCAGCAGTTGGGGTGAGAAACAAGGTTTTTAGATTATTACGGGGCTGTTGGACATTACGAAACCCTCGTCATTTTGACGACATTACAACATGCTGCCTAGCCAATGGTCATAACGGTTATTTTTCACAAGACCAACGATGGGAAGTCGTCTTATTAAAACCAGAATGCATGACTTGTTTCCGGACTTATGAATTACGTGTCTTTATTTCCTTTGCTGAAAAACTTGCGTATTAACTAGATTTATCTTCAAAACTGTCCTGTATCATAGTGTACTATATTTCATGTTATATGTAATTTAGCGAAGTTGTAAGTTTGAAGAATATTTGTATGTGATATATTATTATAATCAGTTTTTCATATGGAATTGTAGTAGTTGAATTGTATATTAGCTACTAAGTATGAACTTAACGGGTAGGTAGTACCCGAATTTAAACTTATAAAACGCTAATATGAATAAAAAGCTTTTATAAATGAGTTCATATTTTGCTACGAGATACTATTGACTACTCTTAATATTCTGTATGATTAACTGGTTTCATTTGACTATTATGAAGGAAATGGCACCGACTACTCGACACACCTTGAATATGAGCGAAGAGGAATTTCGTGCCTTTCTTGCTTCAAACATAGCCGCAGTACAGGCCGCGCTACATACCAACAATAACTATGAATCTAGCAATACAGCTAACGGCGCAAGAAATCATGTAGGATGCTCCTACAAGGAATTCACTGCCTGCAAACCTTCAGAATTTGATGGGACCGAAGGACCAATCGGATTAAAACGGTGGACCGAGAAAGTTGAATCGGTGTTTGCCATAAGTAAATGTGCTGAAGGAGACAAAGTGAAGTACGCTACGCATACCTTCATAGGTATTGCGTTAACATGGTGGAATACCTATCTAGAGCAAGTGGGATAAGATGCTGCTTACGCGCTACCGTGGTCAGCATTCAAGCACTTGATGAATGGGAAGTACCGTCCCAGAACCGAGGTCAATAAGCTCAAGTCAGAACTTAGAGGGTTACGAACACAGGGATTTGATATTACTTCATACGAAAGACGATTCATAGAATTGTTCCTATTGTGTCCGAGAGCGTTCGAAGATGAGGAAGAGAAGATCGACGCGTTTGTGAAAGGATTACCAGAGAGAATCCAAGAAGATATAAGTTCACACGAGCCTGCCTCCATACAAAAGGCATGTAGAATGGCTCACAAACTAGTGAGCCAGATTGCGGGAAGAATTAAAGAACAGGCGGCCGAAGAGGCCAACGTGAAGCTAGTCAAAAGAAAGTGGGAGGAAAACGGTGATAAGAGTCACCAATACAACAACAACTATCCCAACAATTGCAACATCAATCGCAACTACAACAAACGGCACAACAACAACAACAACAACAACAATAACAATAACAACTACAACAATTATCCCAACAACAATAACAACCGCAACAACAACAACAATCAAAAGCAGCTATGCCAAAGGTGTGAAAAGTATCACTCGGGGTTCTGCACCAAATTTTGCAACAAGTGTAAAAGAAATGGTCATAGCACGGTGAAGTGTGAGGTCTACGGACCAGGGGTTAACAGAACGAAAGGAACAAATGGTGTCGGAACGAGTAATGGCGGAGCAAGTAGTGTCGGAGCAAGTTATGCTAATGTAGTTTGTTATAAATGTGGAAAACCGGGCCACATTATTAGAAATTGCCCGAACCAGGAGAACACGAATGGACAAGGCCGCGAAAGAGTTTTCAATATTAATGCGGCAGAGGCACAGGAAGACCCGGAGCTTGTTACGGGTATGTTTCTTATTGACAATAAATCTGCTTACGTTTTATTTGATTCAGGTGCGGATAGAAGCTATATGAGTAGAGATTTTGTGCTAAATTAAGTTGTCCATTGATGCCTTTGGATAGTAAATTTTTACTCGAATTAGCAAACGGTAAATTAATTTCAGCAGATTATATATGCCGGAATCGAGAAATTAAACTGGGTAGCGAAATATTTAAGATGAAAGGACCCGTTCATATACATTATAAACGATTCACAATAGTTGATTACATTGCGAGGTATTTGACCTCTATATGATACATTTTACAAACATTGCATTCGTTTTTAAAAGACAAACTTTCTTTACATCGAAAATTGACAGGCATGCATACCATTTCATAATATCCACTATCCAACTATAAATTGATTTAATAATAATCTTTGATGAACTCAATGACTCGAATGCAACGTTCTTCAAAATATGCTATGAAAGACTCCAAGTAATATCTTTAAAATGAGCAAATGCACAGCGGAAGATTTCTTTAACACCTGAGAATAAACATGCTTTAAAGTGTCAACCAAAAGGTTGGTGAGTTCATTAGTTTATCATAATCATTTATTTCCATCATTTTAATAGACCACAAGAATTTCATTTTCAGTTCTCATAAATATACGTCCCATGCATAGAGACAAAAATAATCATTCATATGGTGAACACCTGGTAACCGACATTAACTAGATACATATAAGAATATCCCCTATCATTCCGGGATCCTCCTTCGGACATGATATAAATTTCGAAGTACTAATGCATCCGGTACTTTGGATGGGGTTTGTTAGGCCCAATAGATCTATCTTTAGGATTCGCGTCAATTAGGGTGTCTGTTCCCTAATTCTTAGATTACCAGACTAAAAAGGGCATATTCGATTTCGATAATTCAACCATAGAATGTAGTTTTACGTACTTGTGTCTATTTCGTAAAACATTTATAAAAGTTGCGCATGTATTCTCAGCCCAAAAATATAAAGGGTAAAAAGGCAAATGAAACTCACCATACTGTATTTCGTAGTAAAAATACATATAACGTCATTGAACAAGTGCAAGGTTGGCCTCGGATTCACGAACCTAAATTAATTATATATATTTATATGTTGGTCAATATTTGTCTAACAAATTAGGTCAAGTCATAGTGTACCACAATCCTAATGCTCGAGACTAATATGCAAAAGTCAACAAAAGTAAATTTGACTCAAAATAATTTCTAAAAATCTATACATGATTAATATATAGTTTAAATATCGTCGTTTTATATTTTTAAATATTTTAAAAAGATTTATTAGAGTAAATAATATAATTTATTTATTAATAAATAAAATTTTATATTAAATTTATATAATCAAATATACTTTTATATATATTAAGTAATAAAATTTATAGGGTTCATTTAATATCATAAAGATAATATGATAGGTATTATTAAAGTAAGTTATTACACGTAGTAAAATATGTTTGTATCACATATTTATTTTATAAAATAATATCTATAATGATAGTAAGTAAAAGTTGTATTATTTTGTAATAATAATTATTATTATAAAAATATCAATATTTATAATTACTAAGATGACATTATGATAAAACGATAATTCTAATTATGATAACTTTAATATTTACGATAATTTTTAATATTATCTTTAAAATAATAATTCTATTTAAAATGATAATAATAATGATATTTTATAATAATAATGATATTTTATAGTAACAATGACATTTCTATTAAAATGATAATTTTTGTTAAAATGATAGTTTTAATACTAACGATACTTTTAATAATAATAGTAATGATAAAAATAATAAGAACGATAATTTTATCTAAATTAATATCTTATAATATTTTAATTTCATCATGATACTCTTACTCATTATTTCCTAATCGTTTCGTTTAATAGCTTTTAATCATCTTTTATATCGTGTTCATAATAATGATAATAATAGTAATCAAAATATTTAGGTGTTACAATTATTTGTTTTAATTACACTAATATTAATAATGATAGTTACTATAATATTATTAAAGATAATACTAATAATTATCTTAATGATAATATAGTAATAATAATAATAACAATAACAATAACCATTTTTAAATAATGATATATATATATATATATTAATAATGATAATAATAATAATAATACTAATAATAATAATAATAATAATAATAATAATAATAATAATAATAATAATAATAATAATAATAATAATAATAATAATGATAATTGGATAATAATAATAATACTAATTATAACTTTAACGATAATAACGATAGTAATAAAAAAAAAACAATTTTTAATGATAAATCCCTTTTATTGATAAAGATAATAATAATGATAATAATAAGATAAAACTAGAACGACGATAAAAACGACGATAATAATAATCATTTTTAATAAAAATATCGAAAATTCAATTGATTATAACTTCTAATCCGTTCATCGAAACCATTTGATATCTAAAGGAAAAGTTCTTAATTTTTCGCTAGCTTTCCAAGGACATGCATATCTTATACCTTATCTCAACCGCAAGTGTAACTAATTCAAGATTCAACCTAACCTGTCTAAGGGCAATATCAAAAGTACAAGCATGCATAATCCTAAATACTCGAGCACTAGTCAGGGATACACTATTAGTATGTAAAAGTTAAATTATGAGTACTCACGTATCAATATTGAGATTCAATATTGCAGGAAAGGTACGTTGACGCAACGGAAATGATAAACACTATATTGACCTCACGAGCATACCCATGAACCATACTCAATCACCTCCATAGCTATAACCCATAATTTCCTTAATCCTATCCTACTCGAAAAACAATTTCGAAATCACTCGGACAACACTCCGTCGTAATATTTTATGTATACTAATAATATCTTGAAATAATACGGAGTAAATATATATATATGTAAATCGATTGAGAGAGTTTAGAGAAAAATATTTTCAAGTTTCTATGAAATAATAAAACCTATTGAATTCTATTTATAATAGATTTTTGAATTATTAAAATGAATTATTAAAGTATGAATTATTAAAGTGAATTATTAAAGTATGAATTATTAAAGTGAATTATTAAAGTATGAATTATTAAAGTGAATTATTAAAATATAAATTATTAAAGTATGAATTATTAAAGTGAATTATTAAAGTTAAAGTAAAGTAAAAATAAAGTAAAGGTAAAGTTTAAGTATAGTAAAAGTATAAAACTATGTACGTATTATATGCGTATAAATATATATAATATTAATTTAAATCGTTATATATATTTAATAAAATAAAATATAAATATCGTTATCTTTATCATACTAGTTAAGTAATGAGTTGTCAAAAGTGGTTCTAGATATTTATAAAAGGTATATACGTTTTAATAATAAAGTTCTTTTTAAACTGAAAACGTTTTTGTACGTTTGAAACTAAATAGATCAATCGCGTCTTTATGAGATTCAATCTTCCACTATCCTTTGTCTAGTTCTCAATGATTGACAATTTGTTCTTATTTATAAATTACTTTACCATTTTCCGAATATTGTTAAAATGGAAAGATTTCTCAAATCAACGTGGGCCTTTCAACAGAGACTTGTAATCATAATTTAATATATCTGATAATTCAATCAGTTGATCTTATCTTCTAATTCCATTGATAAACATTTTGAAACAGATACAATCATATAAAGTATTTAATCTAATATTTCGTTTACGTTTCAAGTTATAATATATATACACATATACATATATAATCATATTCGTTTAATGGTTCGTGAATCGTTGGAACTTGGTCGAAGTTGAATGAATGTATGAACATAGTTTAAAATTCTTGAAATTTAACTTAACAAATATTGCTTATTGTGTCGGAAACATATAAAGATTAAAGTTTAAATTTGGTTGGAAATTTCCGGGTTGTCACAGTACCTACCCGTTAAAGAAATTTCGTCCCGAAATTTAAGTGGAAAGGTCGTGAATGATAATAAGTATGTTTTCATGATACATACGGGCTGAAAATTAGAGTTTTATCATCAGCGAATAATTTGGATAAACAATCCATTTATATGAAGAGTACGAATGAAGCTAACATAGAAGAGTGAAATGAGTAAGTGTAGATTCATCTTATCATTTGACGTAGATATGATTGATTCCCAGATTTCAAGGGATTTGAAGAAAATCTTCTTAATAAGATTTGACTCTCCGGTAATCAAGGAAATTAGGATCCGCTTTAAATGCGATCGTCCATTTTAATTATTCTGTCGGAGATTTTCTTATAAATTCACCTCCTTCGTTTCCTTACAACTCACACCTTCTGTTGATGCATTTTATGCAAGTCCCTAGACATCTACCCACGTCCATTGCAGGTACAACAGTTTACAGGCCACCATGATTGCTCATTATTATCCTGTGTTTGTATGTGGTTACAGGAACTGCAGGAACGAGATTTAGATGTTTGACTATGTTAGACTTAGTCAGACGTACGAGTGAAGCCTCACTAGTATGACTGACAGGCTCATACGCACGGTTGATGCTGAGCTAAGTCACAATTACAACCTAAATGAGAAGACACGAGTGAGTGATCACCCGTACGGCTGATGAAGCCAACTCGTACGTGTGATGAATGAATCGTATGGGTGAGTCAACAGCAGGGGTATATAAAGTCTTATGTTCTTCATTTTAGGTTAAGCCTCTTATTTGTTACACACACTCAGATCTAGTGAGCTCCTCCGATTCTCTCTCAGTCCAAATCACCCATGTGGTGAATAATAGCTCTAGGTGTTGATCTAATCACACTTGATTTAGTTGTGGTTTGACTAAATTAATCAAAAAAACTTAACCTATTCACTAGAGGGTTTGATTCACTTATTCTGCCATTGTGTGAGTTAAATCTGTTGATTTCTAAGTTTCTAGTCATGTTTCATCACCTTCTATTCTTTCCCCCTCAACTCATATTTTAAAGTATTCATCAATATGCTCCATCCAGCTCTGATTCTCGATATACTTCTAACTTTCATATCGGTCATTCTTCTTTTTCATCTACCGCCGGAAGAATCTATTTACTTCTACTATACTCTTGGGTTTATAGTGTTTCTAGTTCTCCCGTGTCTTTATATTGCTATATGCATCGATATATGGTTTATAATTTCTGGTTTGTCGTTGAGCTTTATATGTTCCCTTATATTTCAAAGTCTCTGCTTCTGTCTTCTATAATCATTATCATTCACAGTTAATGCTCTCTTTTATTTGCTGCAATTTATACCCCAATTTCTATTTCGGAGTTTTGTCCTTTCGTTTCTTCTTCTTGCGATTAAGCACCGCTTGTAATGGTCCAGAATTCACAAATATGAATTTCGAAATGAACATTGTTAATGTTCTAGGTAGGAAATTGTGATGGCACGATCTTGACTTGTCAAATTACTAAAATACCTTGGAAAAGGCCGAATCATCAAGAAATATTTTCTTGATATTTTAGAGGTTAAATAGAATACAAGAGTCGTATAACATGGCATGATGATGTTATGATCTGTGAATCATCACGTTCCATTTAGAAACTCAGCATGACTTACTGTAATATAATCACATTGATCAAGTGTCATTATATTATACTAATTCATACTTCAGTTCCCAACACTACTTCAAAATATTCCTATTTTAAATTTGAATGTTTCAGAATTTAGAAACTAAAATAGCTTCTTTTATGATGTAATACATATAGCGCGAAGAGGTAAATGATTTCAAATAACAAAAATTAAGAAAATATCTTCAGAAATATGGAGGATATTTATAATGAAAGATATGATGATATTTTAGAATTTCTAATATCAGAGGATGATGAAGAATATTGTCCGCAGGGTTTTAGAGTTAGGAGCAAGGTATTCGTTAATGACTTCAGCAGATACTGAATTATTTGGATCCTTTGAAGTCAGGTTCAGTCTTTGTAATTTGTCCACAGCCTCCTTCCTACTTTGCTCAATCCGTTTTCCAGTTCCAAGACTTCTCTTTTTCTGCGCTTTGCCAGCACACCTATTCATTATCATCAAACTTTTACTGTTAAGGTCGTTTATAGTTTTTTTTTTTTTTTTTGCTGCTTTATCAGTATTTTTCCATTTTCGGATAACCAATTCGTAGTTCGAAGTGTTTTTCAGAATCTTCACATTCAAATTAAGTCCAGAAGATATACGTTATATATACACATATAACTGTTGGTGTAGACATGCTGCGAGATTTCAAAATACTGATTGCTAATTCCCAATGATTCGTATGGAAATTCTCATTACAAGATGCGAATGAGTAAATGATGGGGTTTTAATGAATAATTATAATGACTTTTTGGAGAGGCTAAAGTCAAAGGGTAATGAAGTTGTTGATACATCTGTTAATAATGTGGTGGAATGTAAAAGGTTCCCTGATAACGATGGTGTATATCTCAAGGTTATAATAAGGTTAGTCTGACTGAAAAGTCGAAGTTGACTTGCTGGAGCTGTGACAAAACTGGCTACTTTGAATAGGAGTCGCAAAGTTATTTTTGCTAATAAATGCTAAAGAATCTGACGCGGATACGTTGTTTAAAATTTTACTTTGGTTTCAAGAGTTTTTCGGGTACATAACTGTGGGTAACATGTGGTTGGATCATCATCTCGATTGCTCATCATTCGAAGTGTCTTCAGAAATTTTCGAAGGGTTTGAACACAGATTGTAATCGTTAACATACATTTGATGTTCTAACACAGTTTTGAAGTCAAAATATAGCTTTTGAAAGATGTAAGGATCTAAGAGTGATGATTTTGGTCATATCTCAAGTTGAATTTTGAGATTTCAAAATCAGAATATGTAATTAAATTTTGAACGAGTATGGTTGTTTTGATTTCTATAAAAGAATGTATATTGTTGTGAAAGTAGGGAGTATAATGGATGATTTGCTGAATCAGATTCGAAGAATGTAATATATTAATTGTGAATTTATATATCTCTCGGGTATTACCTACCCGTTAAAAAAAAGTTCACAATTAATATTTTGTACAAAAGAATTTTATTACAGTCTTTATGAAAATATATATATGTATATTTTCTTCAGATGTAACATAGATTTAATGAGTTAATGTTAAATTAAACTCATTTGATTTACGGTTGAAACTAGAATTGAATAATCTCTAAAGGCTTTAAAAAGTACATAACTTTTACACAGTATTTCTTTAATGACTTTAAAATTATGAATCAATACTTCGTTATTTGTTGATGTATGATGTTCGGTTCGTGGAATTCTTGTGAATTTCACAAAGTACGAATGATGTTATCTGGAAAGTTTCGGGTACATCGATGATGAAAGTGTAAAATCAAATATATACTTGATTTATTATGAATTGGAATTTGTTGAATTGCGACAGAGATTGTAGTTAACGCTGGTTAAGTTGCGGCCGAATGACGTACATTATTGCATATTTGTAATATGAATTAACCGAGAAGTTAAGATTCACACACAATAGCTTAGTACGGAAAGATTTATTTTTATTTCAAAATATATAAAATATACATATAATTTCTTCAAAGGGAATGAGTTAATTCTTCATAACTCGTTGATACAATATACGGGTTATTGATTCGTAATGATGTCCATAGTGATTCTTGAGCTGACGGAGTTTGTGATGTTATAGGTGTTGTTGATTCTGATGTTGACTGTACCGATGATGCTGGTGACGCTGATGGTACTGATGATGCTGTTGGTAAAACAAGTTTAGCTTGTTAATCACACACCATTTTTGTCAGGGTTTCTACTCTTCCTTCTATCATTTTGGTTCGCTTAACTGATTTATGGTTAGGGCTAGATTAGATAATCTCTAAGACTTTAGAGATTACATAATCTGCGCGAAATGTTTCTCCAATGAAGTTATGAATTAATACTTCGTCGGTTATTGTTGTTGGTATTCCTTGGTATCTACAGGGCGTATGACATTGGTGCTCGTGGGACAGAGTGTAAAGTTGAGGTTTACGATGTGATTGTGGTTGGGGTGGTAATGGTACTATTGGCGTTGATGATGGTGTTACTGGTTATGCTGCTGATGCTGCTGCTGGTGTTTGTAATCTCTGCACCATATTCTCCAAAGCCACTACCCGAGCGCGAAGCTCGTTGACTTCTTCTATTACACCGGGGTGATTGTCGGTTCGGACGAGCGAATAAATAAAATCTAAAATTTGATGTAATATATAATCGTGACGAGATACTCTGGAAATGAGCGAGAAAATGGTGTTTCGAACAGGTTCGCCGGTAAGTGCTTCAGGTTCTTCATCAAGAGGGCAATGTGGTGGATGGAAGGGATCACCTTCTTCTTGTCTCCAATGATTGAGGAGGCTACGAACCCATCCCCAATTCATCCAGAATAGGTGATGACTGATTGGTTGATCTATTCCGGTCACACTGCTTTCGGAGCTTGAATGGGATTCCATTTCGGAATCTGAGTGACTTGAACTGATGACGAATTCCATTTCGTACGATTGGATAAAGGATTTTTTTTTTCGATATGAAATGATTTTGGCTAACGGATGGTATTCTAATTACATAGAATATATATATATATATATATATATATATATATATATATATATATATATATATATATATATATATATATATATATATATATATATATATATATATATATATAGATCAAAAGATTTCGTAGATTACGGAGGACTTTGCGGGATATGTCAGGCAAAGTTTAAAGTAACAGATACGATAAGATATGATTTAGCAGATATGCTAAGATATGAATTTTTGTCTATACACTATTCATGCAATCAATACAGCAAGACGTGTCTTAGACTAAAAATGATAAGCAGGTAATTTTCTGAGGATGATAAGTAGTTAATTTTCGACACAAAATGATAAGCAAAACTTTTGACATGCAGATACGGTCGAAGTCCAGACTCACTAATGCATCCTATCGACTTATCAGTTAGACACACTAATGCAGACCTGGTTCGCTAAGACCACTGCTCTGATACCAACTGAAAGGACCCGTTCATATACATTATAAACGATTCACAATAGTTGATTACATTGCGAGGTATTTGACCTCTATATGATACATTTTACAAACATTGCATTCGTTTTTAAAAGACAAACTTTCTTTACATCGAAAATTGACAGGCATGCATACCATTTCATAATATCCACTATCCAACTATAAATTGATTTAATAATAATCTTTGATGAACTCAATGACTCGAATGCAACGTTCTTCAAAATATGCTATGAAAGACTCCAAGTAATATCTTTAAAATGAGCAAATGCACAGCGGAAGATTTCTTTAACACCTGAGAATAAATATGCTTTAAAGTGTCAACCAAAAGGTTGGTGAGTTCATTAGTTTATCATAATCATTTATTTCCATCATTTTAATAGACCACAAGAATTTCATTTTCAGTTCTCATAAATATACGTCCCATGCATAGAGACAAAAATAATCATTCATATGGTGAACACCTGGTAACCGACATTAACTAGATACATATAAGAATATCCCCTATCATTCCGGGATCCTCCTTCGGACATGATATAAATTTCGAAGTACTAAAGCATCCGGTACTTTGGATGGGGTTTGTTAGGCCCAATAGATCTATCTTTAGGATTCGCGTCAATTAGGGTGTCTGTTCCCTAATTCTTAGATTACCAGACTAAAAAGGGCATATTCGATTTCGATAATTCAACCATAGAATGTAGTTTCACGTACTTGTGTCTATTTCGTAAAACATTTATAAAAGTTGCGCATGTATTCTCAGCCCAAAAATATAAAGGGTAAAAAGGCAAATGAAACTCACCATACTGTATTTCGTAGTAAAAATACATATAACGTCATTGAACAAGTGCAAGGTTGGCCTCGGATTCACGAACCTAAATTAATTATATATATTTATATGTTGGTCAATATTTGTCTAACAAATTAGGTCAAGTCATAGTGTACCACAATCCTAATGCTCGAGACTAATATGCAAAAGTCAACAAAAGTAAATTTGACTCAAAATAATTTCTAAAAATCTATACATGATTAATATATACTTTAAATATCGTCGTTTTATATTTTTAAATATTTTAAAAAGATTTATTAGAGTAAATAATATAATTTATTTATTAATAAATAAAATTTTATATTAAATTTATATAATCAAATATACTTTTATATATATTAAGTAATAAAATTTATAGGGTTCATTTAATATCATAAAGATAATATGATAGGTATTATTAAAGTAAGTTATTACACGTAGTAAAATATGTTTGTATCACATATTTATTTTATAAAATAATATCTATAATGATAGTAAGTAAAAGTTGTATTATTTTGTAATAATAATTATTATTATAAAAATATCAATATTTATAATTACTAAGATGACATTATGATAAAACGATAATTCTAATTATGATAACTTTAATATTTACGATAATTTTTAATATTATCTTTAAAATAATAATTCTATTTAAAATAATAATAATAATGATATTTTATAATAATAATGATATTTTATAGTAACAATGACATTTCTATTAAAATGATAGTTTTTGTTAAAATGATAGTTTTAATACTAACGATACTTTTAATAATAATAGTAATGATAAAAATAATAAGACCGATAATTTTATCTAAATTAATATCTTATAATATTTTAATTTCATCATGATACTCTTACTCATTATTTCCTAATCGTTTCGTTTAATAGCTTTTAATCATCTTTTATATCGTGTTCATAATAATGATAATAATAGTAATCAAAATATTTAGGTGTTACAATTATTTGTTTTAATTACACTAATATTAATAATGATAGTTACTATAATATTATTAACGATAATACTAATAATTATCTTAATGATAATATAGTAATAATAATAATAACAATAACAATAACCATTTTTAAATAATGATATATATATATATATATTAATAATGATAATAATAATAATAATAATAATAATAATAATAATAATAATAATAATGATAATTGGATAACAATAATAATAATAATACTAATTATAACTTTAACGATAATAACGATAGTAATAAAAAAAACAATTTTTAATGATAAATCCCTTTTATTGATAAAGATAATAATAATGATAATAATAAGATAAAACTAGAACGACGATAAAAACGACGATAATAATAATCATTTTTAATAAAAATATCGAAAATTCAATTGATTATAACTTCTAATCCGTTCATCGAAACCATTTGATATCTAAAGGAAAAGTTCTTAATTTTTCGCTAGCTTTCCAAGGACATGCATATCTTATACCTTATCTCAACCGCAAGTGTAACTAATTCAAGATTCAACCTAACCTGTCTAAGGGCAATATCAAAAGTACAAGCATGCATAATCCTAAATACTCGAGCACTAGTCAGGGATACACTATTAGTATGTAAAAGTTAAATTATGAGTACTCACGTATCAATATTGAGATTCAATATTGCAGGAAAGGTACGTTGACGCAACGGAAATGATAAACACTATATTGACCTCACGAGCATACCCATGAACCATACTCAATCACCTCCATAGCTATAACCCATAATTTCCTTAATCCTATCCTACTCGAAAAACAATTTCGAAATCACTCGGACAACACTCCGTCGTAATATTTTATGTATACTAATAATATCTTGAAATAATACGGAGTAAATATATATATATGTAAATCGATTGAGAGAGTTTAGAGAAAAATATTTTCAAGTTTCTATGAAATAATGAAACCTATTGAATTCTATTTATAATAGATTTTTGAATTATTAAAATGAATTATTAAAGTATGAATTATTAAAGTGAATTATTAAAGTATGAATTATTAAAGTGAATTATTAAAGTATGAATTATTAAAGTGAATTATTAAAGTATAAATTATTAAAGTATGAATTATTAAAGTGAATTATTAAAGTTAAAGTAAAGTAAAAATAAAGTAAAGGTAAAGTTTAAGTATAGTAAAAGTATAAAACTATATACGTATTATACGCGTATAAATATATATAATATTAATTTAAATCGTTATATATATTTAATAAAATAAAATATAAATATCGTTATCTTTATCATACTAGTTAAGTAATGAGTTGTCAAAAGTGGTTCTAGATATTTATAAAAGTTATATACGTTTTAATAATAAAGTTCTTTTTAAACTGAAAACGTTTTTGTACGTTTGAAACTAAATAGATCAATCGAGTCTTTATGAGATTCAATCTTCCACTATCCTTTGTCTAGTTCTCAATGATTGACAATTTGTTCTTATTTATAAATTACTTTACCATTTTCCGAATATTGTTAAAATGGAAAGATTTCTCAAATCAACGTGGGCCTTTCAACAGAGACTTGTAATCATAATTTAATATATCTGATAATTCAATCAGTTGATCTTATCTTCTAATTCCATTGATAAACATTTTGAAACAGATACAATCATATAAAGTATTTAATCTAATATTTCGTTTACGTTTCAAGTTATAATATATATACACATATACATATATAATCATATTCGTTTAATGGTTCGTGAATCGTTGGAACTTGGTCGAAGTTGAATGAATGTATGAACATAGTTTAAAATTCTTGAAATTTAACTTAACAAATATTGCTTATTGTGTCGGAAACATATAAAGATTAAAGTTTAAATTTGGTTGGAAATTTCCGGGTTGTCACAGTACCTACCCGTTAAAGAAATTTCGTCCCAAAATTTAAGTGGAAAGGTCGTGAATGAGATAATAAGTATGTTTTCATGATACATACGGGCTGAAAATTAGAGTTTTATCATCAGCGAATAATTTGGATAAACAATCCATTTATATGAAGAGTACGAATGAAGCTAACATAGAAGAGTGAAATGAGTAAGTGTAGATTCATCTTATCATTTGACGTAGATATGATTGATTCCCAGATTTCAAGGGATTTGAAGAAAATCTTCTTAATAAGATTTGACTCTCCGGTAATCAAGGAAATTAGGATCCGCTTTAAATGCGATCGTCCATTTTAATTATTCTGTCGGAGATTTTCTTATAAATTCACCTCCTTCGTTTCCTTACAACTCACACCTTCTGTTGATGCATTTTATGCAAGTCCCTAGACATCTACCCACGTCCATTGCAGGTACAACAGTTTACAGGCCACCATGATTGCTCATTATTATCCTGTGTTTGTATGTGGTTACAGGAACTGCAGGAACGAGATTTAGATGTTTGACTATGTTAGACTTAGTCAGACGTACGAGTGAAGCCTCACTAGTACGGCTGACAGGCTCATACGCACGGTTGATGCTGAGCTAAGTCACAATTACAACCTAAATGAGAAGACACGAGTGAGTGATCACCCGTACGGCTGATGAAGCCAACTCGTACGTGTGATGAATGAATCGTATGGGTGAGTCAACAGCAGGGGTATATAAAGTCTTATGTTCTTCATTTTAGGTTAAGCCTCTTATTTGTTACACACACTCAGATCTAGTGAGCTCCTCCGATTCTCTCTCAGTCCAAATCACCCATGTGGTGAATAATAGCTCTAGGTGTTGATCTAATCACACTTGATTTAGTTGTGGTTTGACTAAATTAATCAAAAAAAACTTAACCTATTCACTAGAGGGTTTGATTCACTTATTCTGCCATTGTGTGAGTTAAATCTGTTGATTTCTAAGTTCCTAGTCATGTTTCATCACCTTCTATTCTTTCCCCCTCAACTCATATTTTAAAGTATTCATCAATATGCTCCATCCAGCTCTGATTCTCGATATACTTCTAACTTTCATATCGGTCATTCTTCTTTTTCATCTACCGCCGGAAGAATCTATTTACTTCTACTATACTCTTGGGTTTATAGTGTTTCTAGTTCTCCCGTGTCTTTATATTGCTATATGCATCGATATATGGTTTATAATTTCTGGTTTGTCGTTGAGCTTTATATGTTCCCTTATATTTCAAAGTCTCTGCTTCTGTCTTCTATAATCATTATCATTCACAGTTAATGCTCTCTTTTATTTGCTGCAATTTATACCCCAATTTCTATTTCGGAGTTTTGTCCTTTCGTTTCTTCTTCTTGCGATTAAGCACCGCTTGTAATGGTCCAGAATTCACAAATATGAATTTCGAAATGAACATTGTTAATATTCTAGGAAGGAAATTGTGAACAGTAGAGTTAGGGAGTTTTGATGTAATAGTTGGCATGGACTGGCTGAAGGAGATGAAAGCAGAGATCGTATGTTACAAAAATGCAATTCGCATTGTACGAGAAGAAGGAGAACCCTTAATGGTGTACGGAGAAAAGGGCAACACGTAGCTACATCTTATTAGTAATTTGAAGGCACAAAAACTAATAAGAAAAGGTTGCTATGCTGTTCTAGCACACGTCGAGAAAGTACAAACTGAAGAAAAGAGCATCAATGATGTTCCCGTTGCAAAAGAATTTCCCGATGTATTTCCGAAAGAATTACCGGGACTACCTCCACATCGATCTGTTGAATTTCAAATAGATCTTGTACCAGGAGCTGCACCAATAGCTCGTGCTCCTTACAGACTCACACCCAGTGAGATGAAAGAACTGTAAAGCCAACTGCAAGAAATATTAGAACGTGGTTTCATTCAACCAAGCACATCACCATGGGGAGCTCCTGTTTTGTTTTTCAAGAAGAAGGATGGTACATTTAGGTTGTGTATTGACTACAGAGAGTTGAATAAACTTACCATCAAAAACCGTTATCCACTGCTGAGAATTGACGACTTATTTGATCAACTACAAGGCTCGTCGGTTTATTCAAAAATCGATTTACGTTCTGGATATCATCAAATGCAAGTAAAGGAGGACGATATTACAAAAACAGCTTTTAGGACGCGTTATGGTCATTATGAGTTTATGGTTATGCCGTTTGGATTGACTAACGCACCAGCTGTGTTCATGAACCTTATGAACCGAGTGTGTGGGCTATATCTTGACAAGTTAGTCATTGTTTTCATCGATGACATACTTATTTACTCAAAGAATGATCAAGAGCACAAAGAACATTTGAGAAAAGTGCTAGAAGTATTGAGGAAAGAAAAACTGTACGCTAAGTTTTCAAAGTGTTCATTTTGGTTGGAAGAAGTTCAATTCCTCGGTCACATAGTGAACAAAGAAGGTATCCAGGTGGACCCGGCAAAGATCGAAACCGTTGAAAAGTGGGAAACCCCAAAAACTCCGAAGCATATACGTCAATTTTTAGGATTGGCTAATTACTACAAAAGATTCAACCAAGATTTCTTCAAAATAGCAAAACCCTTGACTGTATTAACGCATAAAGGGAAGAAATTTGAATGGAAGGATGAACAAGAGAAGGTGTTTCAGTTATTGAAGAAAAAGCTAACTACGGCACCTATATTGTCATTGCCTGAAGGGAATGATGATTTTGTGATTTATTGTGACACATCAAAGCAAGGTCTCGGTTGTGTATTAATGCAACGAACGAAGATGATTGCTTATGCGTCTAGACAATTGAAGATTCACGAGCAAAAATTATACGACTCACGATTTGGAATTGGGTGCTGTTGTTTTTGCATTAAAGACTTGGAGGCATTATTTATATGGGGTCAAAAGTATTATATATACCGACCACAAAAGTCTCCAACATATATTTAATCAGAAGCAACTGAATATGAGACAAAGCAGGTGGATTGAACTGTTGAATGATTATGATTTTGAGATTCGATACCACCCAGGGAAGGCGAATGTGGTAGCTGTCGCTTTGAGTAGAAAGGACAGAGAACCTATACGGGTAAAAGCTATGAATATAATTATTCGTACTAACCTTACTACTCAAATAAAGGAGGTGCAACAGGGGGTTGTAAAAGAAGGAAAGTTGAAGAATGAGATACCCAAAGGATCAGAGAAACATCTTAATATTCGGGAAGACGGAACCCGATATAGGGCTGATAGAATTTGGGTACCAAGGTTTGGAGATGTGAGAGAAATGGTACTTAAGGAAGCACATAAAACCAGATATTCAATACATCCCATAGCGGGGAAGATGTATAAAGATCTCAAGAAACACTTTTGGTGGCCGGGTATGAAAGCCGATATTGCTAAATAGGTAGGAGAATGTTTGACGTGTTCTAAGGTCAAAGCTGAACATCAGAAACCATCAGGCCTACTACAACAACCTGAAATCCCGGAATGGAAATGAGAAAACATTACCATGGATTTCATTACTAAATTGCCAAGGACTACAAGTGGTTATGATACTATTTGGGTAATAGTTGATCGTCTTACCAAGTCAGCACATTTCCTGCCAATGAGAGAAGATGACAAAATGGAGAAGTTGGCGCGATTGTATTTGAAGGAGGTTGTCTCCAGATATGGAATACCCGTCTCTATTATCTCTGATAGGGATGGTAGATTTGTTTCAAGGTTCTGGCAGACGTTGCAACAAGTATTGGGGACTCGTCTAGACATGAGTACTGCCTATCATCCACAAACTGATGGGTAGAGCGAAAGGACGATACAAATGCTTAAAGACATGCTACGAGCATGTGTTATTGATTTCAAAAACAGTTGGGATCGACACCTACCGTTAGCAGAATTTTCCTACAACAATAGTTATCATTCTAGTATTGAGATGGCGCCGTTTGAGGCACTTTATGGTAGAAAGTGCAGGTCTTCGATTTGTTGGAATGAAGTGGGGGATAGACAGATTACGGGTCCGGAGATAATACAAGAAACTACTGAGAAAATCATCCAAATTCAACAACGATTGAAAACCGCCCAGAGTCGACAAAAGAGCTACGCGGACAGTAAAAGAAAAGATATAGAGTTTGAAATTGGAGAAATGGTCATGCTTAAGGTTTCACCTTGGAAAGGCGTTGTTCGATTTGGTAAACGGGGGAAACTAAATCCAAGGTACATTGGACCATTCAAGATTATAGATCGTGTCGGACCAGTAGCTTACCAACTGGAGCTACCTCAACAACTCGCGGCTGTACATAACACTTTCCACGTCTCAAATTTGAAAAAATGTTTTGCTAAAGAAGATCTCACTCTTCCGTTGGACGAAATCCAAATCAATGAAAAACTTCAATTCATTGAAGAACCCGTCGAAATAATGGATCGTGAGGTTAAGAGACTTAAGCAAAATAAGATACCGATTGTTAAGGTTTGATGAATGCTCGTAGAGGACTCGGGTTCACCTGGGAGTGTGAAGATCAGATGAAGAAGAAATACCCGCATCTATTTCCAAAAGATTCGTCAACACCTTCAACAGCTTAAAATTTCGGGACGAAATTTATTTAACGGGTAGGTACTGTAGTGACCCGAACTTTTCCATGTTTATATATATTAATTGAGATTGATATTTACATGACTAAATGTTTCCAATGTATTAAGTAATCAAACTTGTTAAGACTTGATTAAATGAAATAAGTTTCATACAGACAATTGTTCACCCAAGTTGACCGGCGATTCACGAACGTTACAAATTTGTAAAAACTACATGTTGTGGTATATATAGACATATATATATGGTTGACATGAGATTATGATGAGTAAGTATCTCACTAAGTATATTAACAATGTGTGATATACATAAGAAATGAGATTACTAAGTTAAGAAACTCGAAATGATATATATAACGATTATCGTTATGATAACGTCTACTAAATACATATGTATCATATTAAGATATTGATACACTATATTTAACATGATAAAATGATATTTAAATATATCATTAAGTATGTTAACAATGAACTACATATGTAAAAACAAGACTACTAACTCAAGAACTACGAAACGAGACTTATATGTAACGATTATCGTTGTAACGATATTTTAATGTATATATCATATTAAGAGATATTCATACATCATAATATCATGATAATATAATAATTTAACATCTCATTTGATATAATAAACATTGAGTTAACAACATTAATTGAGATCGTTAACTTAAAGGTTTCAAAACAACACTTACATGTAACGACTAACGAAGACTTAACGACTCCATTAGAATGTATATACATGTTGTGTTTTGATATGTATTCTTACACTTTTGAAAGACTTCAAGACACATATCAAAGTACTTCTACTTAACAAAAATGCTTACAATTACATCCTCGTTCAGTTTCATCAACAATTCTACTCGTATGCACCCGTATTCGTACTCGTAAAATACACAGCTTTTAGATGTATGTACTATTAGTATATACACTCCAATTATCAGCTCTTAGCAGCCCATGTGAGTCACCTAACACATGTGGGAGCCATCATTTGGTAACTAGCATGAAATATCTCATAAAGTTACAAAAATGTTAGTAATCATTCATGACTTATTTACATGAAAACAAAATTACATATCCTTTATATCTAATCCATATACCAACGACAAAAAACACCTACAAACACTTTCATTCTTCAATTTTCTTCATCTAATTGATCTCTCTCAAGTTCCATCTTCAAGTTCTATGTGTTCTTCATAAATTCCATAAGTATAGTTTCATAAAAATCAAGAATACTTCCAAGTTTGCAAGTCTACTTCCAAGCTTTCTAATCCATTCCAAGTAATCATCTAAGATCAAGGAACCTTTGTTATTTACAGTAGGTTATATTTCTAATTCAAGGTAATATTCATATTCTAACTTTGATTCAATTTCTACAACTATAACAATCTTATTTCGAGTGAAAATCTTACTTGAACTGTTTTCGTGTCATGATTCTGCTTCAAGAACTTTCAAGCCATCCAAGGATCCTTTGAAGCTAGATCCATTTTTCTCATTTCTAGTAGTTTTATCCAGAAAACTTGAGGTAGTAATGATGTTCATAACATCATTCGATTCATACATATAAAGCTATCTTATTCGAAGGTTTAAACTTGTAATCACTAGAACATAGTTTAGTTAATTCTAAACTTGTTCGCAAACAAAAGTTATTCCTTCTAACTTGACTTTTAAAATCAACTAAACACATGTTCTATATCTATATGATATGCTAACTTAATGATTTAAAACCTGGAAACACGATGAACACCATAAAATCGGATATACGCCGTCGTAGTGAAACCGGGGGCTGTTTTGGTTTGGACAATTAAAAACTATGATAAACTTTGATTTAAAAGTTGTTCTTCCGGGAAAATGATTTTTCATATGAACATGAAACTATATCCAAAAATCTTGGTTAAACTCAAAATGAAAGTATGTTTTTCAAAATGGTCATCAAGATGTCGTTCTTTCGACGGAAATGACTACCTCTTTAGTAATTGACGTGTAACATAAATTTCCGACTATAAACCTATACTTTTTCTGTTTGGATTCTTAAATTAGAGTTCAATATGAAACTATAGCAATTTGATTCACTCAAAACAGATTTAAAATGAAGAAGTTATGGGTAAAACAAGATTGGATATTTTTGATCTTTTTAGCTACGGGAAATGTTTAACAAATCTATAAAAATCATATCCTAGCTAACTTATATTATATTATACATGTATTCTAATATATTATGTAATCTTGGGATACCATAGACACGTATGCAAATGTTTTGACATATCATATCGACCCATGTATATATATTATTTGGAACAATCATAGACACTCTATATGCAGTAATGTTGGAGTTAGCTATACAGGGTTGAGGTTGATTCCAAAAATATATATACTTTGAGTTGTGATCTAGCCTGAGATGTGTATACACTGGGTCGTGGATTGATTCAAGATAATATATATCGATTTATTTCTGTACATCTAACTGTGGACGACTAGTTGTAGGTTACTAACAAGGACAGCTGACTTAATACACTCAAATCTTTAAAACATAATAAAAATGGTTGTAATTATATTTTGATCATACTTTGATATATATGTACATATTTTTATAGGTTCGTGAATCGATCCGTGGCCAAGTCTTATTTCCGAGGAAGGAAATATCTGTGAAAGTGAGTTATAGTCCCACTTAAAATCTAATATTTTTGGGATGAGAATACATGCAGGTTTTATAAATGATTTACAAAATAGACACAAGTACGTGAAACTACATTCTATGGTTGACTTATCGAAATCGAATATGCCCCTTTTTATTAAGTCTGGTAATCTAAGAATTAGGGAACAGACACCCTAATTGACGCAAATCCTAAAGATAGATCTATTGGGCCTAACAAACCCCATCTAAAGTACTGGATGCTTTAGTACTTCAAAATTTATATCATATCCGAAGGGTGTCCCAGAATGATGGGGATATTCTTATATATATGCATCTTGTTAATGTCAGTTACCAGATGTTTACCATATGAATGATTTTTATCTCTATGTATGGGATGTGTACTGAAATATGAAATCTTGTGGTCTATTGTTACGATTTGATCTATATAGGTTAAACCTATAACTCACCAACATTTTTGTTGACGTTTAAAGCATGTTTATTTCTAGGTGAATACTAAGAGCTTTCGCTGTTGCATACTAAAATAAGGACAAGATTTGAAGTCCATGTTTGTATGATATTGAAAGGACCCGTTCATATACATTATAAACGATTCACAATAGTTGATTACATTGCGAGGTATTTGACCTCTATATGATACATTTTACAAACATTGCATTCGTTTTTAAAAGACAAACTTTCTTTACATCGAAAATTGACAGGCATGCATACCATTTCATAATATCCACTATCCAACTATAAATTGATTTAATAATAATCTTTGATGAACAAAATGACTCGAATGCAACGTTCTTAGAAATATGCTTTGAAAGACTCCAAGTAATATCTTTAAAATGAGCAAATGCACAGCGGAAGATTTCTTTAACACCTGAGAATAAACATGCTTTAAAGTGTCAACCAAAAGGTTGGTGAGTTCATTAGTTTATCATAATCATTTATTTCCATCATTTTAATAGACCACAAGAATTTCATTTCCAGTTCTCATAAATATACGTCCCATGCATAGAGACAAAAATACTCATTCATGTGGTGAACACCTGGTAACCGACATTAACTAGATACATATAAGAATATCCCCTATCATTCCGAGATCCTCCTTCGGACATGATATAAATTTCGATGTACTAAAGCATCCGGTACTTTGGATGGGGTTTGTTAGGCCCAATAGATCTATCTTTAGGATTCGCGTCAATTAGGGTGTCTGTTCCCTAATTCTTAGATTACCAGACTTTAATAAAAAGGGACATATTCGATTTTGATAATTCAACCATAGAATGTAGTTTCAATGACTTGTGTCTATTTCGTCAAACATTTATAAAAGCGCATGTATTCTCAGTCCCAAAAATATAAAGGGTAAAAAGGCAAATGAAACTCACCATACTGTATTTCGTAGTAAAAATACATATAACATCATTGAACAAGTGCATGGTTGGCCTCGGATTCACGAACCTAAATTAATTATATATATTTATGTGTTGGTCAATATTTGTCTAACAAATTAGGTCAAGTCATAGTGTACCACAATCCTAATGCTCGAGACTAATATGCAAAAGTCAACAAAAGTAAATTTGACTCAAAATAATTTCCAAAAATCTATACATGATTAATATATAGTTTAAATATCGTCGTTTTATATTTTTAAATATTTTTTTAAAAGATTTATAAGAGTAAATAATATAATTTATTTATTAATAAATAAAATTTTATATTAAATTTATATAATAAAATATAATTTTATATATATTAAGTAATAAAATTTATAGGGTTCATTTAATATCATAAAGATAATATGATAGGTATTATTAAAGTAAGTTATTACACGTAGTAAAATATGTTTGTATCACATATTTATTTGATAAAATAATATCTATAATGATAGTAAGTAAAAGTTGTATTATTTTGTAATAATAATTATTATTATAAAAATATCAATATTTATAATCACTAAGATGACATTATGATAAAACGATAATTCTAATTATGATAACTTTAATATTTACGATAATTTTTAATATTATCTTTAAAATAATAATTCTATTTAAAAAATAATAATAATGATATTTTATAGTAACAATGACATTTCTATTAAAATGATAATTTTTGTTAAAATGATAGTTTTAATACTAACGATACTTTTAATAATAATAGTAATGATAAAAATAATAAGAACGATAATTTTATCTAAATCAATATTTTATAATATTTTAATTTCATCATGATACTCTTACTCATTATTTCCTAATCGTTTCGTTTAATAGCTTTTAATCGTCTTTTATATCGTGTTCATAATAATGATAATAATAGTAATCAAAATAATTAGGTGTTACAAATATTTGTTTTAATTACACTAATATTAATAATGATAGTTACTATAACATTATTAATGATAATACTAATAATTATCTTAATGATAATATAGTAATAATAATAATAACAATAACAATAACCATTTTTAAATAATGATATATATATTAATAATGATAATAATAATAATAATAATACTAATAATAATAATAATAATAATAATAATAATAATAATAATAATAATAATAATTGGATAATAATAATAATACTAATCATAACTTTAACGATAATAACGATAGTAATAATAAAAAAAATTACAATTTTTAATGATAAATCCCTTTTATTGATAAAGATAATAATAATCATAATAATAAGATAAAATTAGAACGACGATAAAAACGACGATAATAATAATCATTTTTAATAAAAATATCAAAAATTCAATTGATTATAACTTCTAATCCGTTCATCGAAACCATTCGATATCTAAATGAAAAGTTCTTAATTTTTCGCTAGCTTTCCAAGGACATGCATATCTTATACCTTCTCTCAACCGCAAGTGTAACTAATTCAAGATTCAACCTAACCTGTCTAAGGGCAATATCAAAAGTACAAGCATGCATAATCCTAAATACTCGAGCACTAGTCAGGGATACACTATTAGTATGTAAAAGTTAAATTATGAGTACTCACGTATCAATATTGAGATTCAATATTGCAGGAAAGGTACGTAGACGCAACGGAAATGATAAACACTATATTGACCTCACGAGCATACCCATGAACCATACTCAATCACCTCCATAGCTATAACCCATAATTTCCTTAATCCTATCCTACTCGAAAAACAATTTCGAAACCACTCGGACAGCACTCCGTCGTAATATTTTATGTATACTAATAATATCTTGAAATAATACGGAGTAAATATATATATATATGTAAATCGATTGAGAGAGTTTAGAGAAAAATATTTTCAAGTTTCTATGAAATAATGAAACCTATTGAATTCTATTTATAATAGATTTTTGAATTATTAAAGTGAATTATTAAAGTATGAATTATTAAAGTGAATTATTAAAGTATGAATTATTAAAGTAAATTATTAAAGTAAAAATAAAGTAAAGTAAAAATAAAGTAAAGGTAAAGTTTAAATATAGTAAAAGTATAAAACTATGTACGTATAATACGCGTATAAATATATATAATATTAATTGAAATCGTTATATATATTTAATAGAATAAAATATAAATATCTTTATCTTTATCTTTATCATACTAACTAAGTAGTGAGTTGTCAAAAGTGGTTCTAGATATTTATAAAAGTTATATACGTTTTAATAATAAAGTTCTTTTTAAACTGAAAATGTTTTTGTACGTTTGAAACTAAATAGATCAATCGAGTCTTTATGAGATTCAATCTTCCACTATCCTTTGTCTAGTTCTCAATGATTGACAATTTGTTCTTATTTATAAATCACTTTACCATTTTCCGAATATTGTTAAAATGGAAAGATTTCTCAAATCAACGTGGGCCTTTCAACAGAGACTTGTAATCATAATTCAATATATCTGATAATTCAATCATTTGATCTTATCTTCTAATTCCATTGATAAAAATTTTGAAACAGATACAATCATATAAAGTATTTAATCTAATATTTTGTTTACGTTTCAAGTTATAATATATATACACATATACATATATAATCATATTCGTTTAATGGTTCGTGAATCGTTAGAACTTGGTCGAGGTTGAATGAATGTATGAACATAGTTTAAAATTCTTGAAATTTAACTTAACAAATATTGATTATCGTGTCGGAAACATATAAAGATTAAAGTTTAAATTTGGTTGAAAATTTCCGGGTTGTCACAGTACCTACCCGTTAAAGAAATTTCGTCCCGAAATTTGAGTGGAAAGGTCGTGAATGATAATAAGTATGTTTTCATGATGCATATGGGCTGAAAATTAGAGTTTTATCATCAGCGAATAATTTGGATAAACAATCCATTTATATGAAGAGTACGAATGAAGCTAACATAGAAGAGTGAAATGAGTAAGTGTAGATTCATCTTATCATTTGACGTAGATATGATTGATTCCCAGATTTCAAGGGATTTGAAGAAAATCTTCTTAATAAGATTTGACTCTCCGGTAATCAAGGGAATTAGGATCCGCTTTAAATACGATCGTCCATTTTAATTGTTCTGTCGAAGATTTTCTTATAAATTCACCTCCTTCGTTTCCTTACAACTCACACCTTCTGTTGATGCATTTTATGCAAGTCCCTAGACATCTACCCACGTCCATTGTAGGTACAACAGTTTACAGGCCACCATGATTGCTCGTTATTATCCTATCCGTGTTTGTATGTGATTACAGGAACTGCAGGAATGAGATTTGGATGTTTGACTATGTTAGACTTAGTCAGGCGTACGAGTGAAGCCTCACTAGTACGGCTGACAGGCTCATACGCACGGTTGATGCTGAGCTAAGTCACAATTACAACCTAAATGAGAAGACACGAGTGAGTGATCACCCGTACGGCTGATGAAGCCAACTCGTACGTGTGATGGATGAATCGTACAGGTGAGTCAACAGCAGGGGTATATAAAGTCTTATATTCTTCATTTTTAGGTTAGGCCTCTCATTTGTTATACACACTCAGATCTGGTGAGCTCCTCCGATTCTCTTTCAGTCCAAATCACCCAGGTGGTGAATAATAGCTCTAGGTGTTGATCTGATCACACTTGATTTAGTTGTGGTTTGACTAAATTAATCAAAAAAAAAAAAAAAAAAAAAACTTAACCTATTCACTAGAGGGTTTGATTCACTTATTCCGCCATTGTATGAGTTAAAGCTGTTGATTTCTAAGTTCCTAGTCATGTTTCATCACCTTCTATTCTTTCCCCCTCAACTCATATTTTAAAGTATTCATCAATATGCTCCATCCAGTTCTGATTCTCGATATACTTCTAACTTTCATATCGGTCATTCTTCTTTTTCATCTACCGCCGGAAGAATCTATTTACTTCTACTATACTCTTGGGTTTATAGTGTTTCTAGTTCTCCCGTGTCTTTATATTGCTATATGCATCGATATATATGGTTTATAATTTCTGGTTTGTCGTTGGGCTTTATATGTTCCCTTATATTTCAAAGTCTCTGCTTCTGTCTTCTATAATCATTATCATTCACAGTTAATGCTCTCTTTTATTTGCTGCAATTTATACCCCAATTTCTATTTCAGAGTTTTGTCCTTTTGTTTCTTCTTCTTGCGATTAAGTACCGCTTGTAATGGTCCAGAATTCACAGATATGAATTTCGGAATGAACATTGTTAATGTTTTAGGAAGGAAATTGTGATGGCACGATCTTGACTTGTCAAATTACTAGAATACCTTGGAAAAGGCCGAATCATCAAGAAATATTTTCTTGATATTTTAGAGGTTAAATAGAATACAAGAGTCGTATAACATGGCACATGATGATGTTATGATCTGTGAATCATCATGTTCCATTTAGAAACTTAGCATGACTTACTGTAATATAATCACATTGATCAAGTGTCATTATATTATACTAATTCATGCTTCAGTTCCTAACACTACTTCAAAATATTCCTATATTAAACTTGAATGTTTCAGAATTTAGAAACTAAAATAGTTTCTTTTATGATGTAATACAGATAGCGCGAAGAGGTAAATGATTTCAAATAAGAAAAATTAAGAAAATATCTTCAGAAATATGGAGGATATTTATAATGAAAGGTATGATGATATTTTAGAATTTCTAATATCAGAGGATGATGAAGAATATTGTTCGCAGGGGTTTAGAGTCAGGAGCAAGGTATTCGTTAATGACTTCAACATGTACTGAATCATTTGGATCCTTTGAAGTCAGGTTCAGTCTTTGTAATTTGTCCACAACCTCCTTCATACTTTGCTCAATCCGTTTTCCAGTTCCAAAACTTCTCTTTTTCTGCGCTTTGCCAGCACACTTCATCATTATCATCCAGATTTTACCGTTTAAAGTCGTTTATAGTTTTTGCTGCTTCATCAGCATTTTTTTTTCTTCCGGAGAACCAATTCGTAGTTCGGAGTGTTTTTCATAAACTTCACATTCAAATTAAGTCCAGAAGATAGACGTTATATATACACATATAACTGTTGGCGTAGACATGCTGCGAGATTTCAAAATACTGATTGCTAATTCTCAATGATTCGTATGGCAATTCTCATTACAAGATGCGAATGAGTAAATGATGGGGTTTCAATGAATAATTATAATGACTTTTTTTGGAGAGGCTAAAGTCAAAGGGTAATGAAGTTGTTGGTACATCTGCTAATAATGTGGTGGAATGTAAAAGGTTCTCTGGTAACGATGGTGTATATCTCAAGGTTATAATAAGGTTAGTCTGACTAAAAAGTCGAAGTTGACTTGCTGGAGCTGTGACAAAACTGGCTACTTTGAATTGGAGTCGCAAAGTTATTTTTGCTAATAAATGCCAAAGAATCTGACGCGGATACGTTGTTTAAACTTTTACTTTGGTTTCAAGAGTTTTTCGGGTACATAACTGTGGGTAACATGTGGTTGGATCATCATCTCGATTGCTCATCATTCGAAGTGTCTTCAGAAATTTTCGAAGGGTTTGAACACAGATTGTAATCGTTAACATACATTTGATATTCTAACACAGTTTTGAAGTCAAAATATAGCTTGTGAAAGATGTAAGGATCTAAGAGTGATGATTTTGGTCATATCTCAAGTTGAATTTTGAGATTTCAAAATCAGAATATGTAATTAAATTTTGAATGAGTATGGTTGTTTTGATTTCTATAAAAGAATGTATATTGTTGTGAAAGTAGAGAGTATAATGGATGATTTGCTGAATCAGATTCGAAGAATGTAACATATTAATTGTGAATTTATATATCTCTCGGGTATTACCTACCCGTTAAAAAAAATTTCACAATTAATATTTTGTACAAAAGAATTTTATTACAGTCTTTATGAAAATATATATATATGTATATTTTCTTCAGATGTAACATAGATTTAATGAGTTAATGTTAAATTAAACTCATTTGATTTACGGTTGAAACTAGAATTGAATAATCCCTAAAGGCTTTAAAAAGTACATAACTTTTACGCAGTATTTCTTTAATGACATTGAAATTATGAATCAATACTTCGTTATTTGTTGATGTATGATGTTCGTTTCGTGGAATTCTTGTGAATTTCGCAAAGTACGAATGATGTTATCTGAAAAGTTTCGGGTACATCGATGATGAAAGTGTAAAATCAAATATATACTTGATTTATTATGAATTGGAATTTGTTGAATTGCGACAGAGATTGTAGTTAACGCTGGTTAAGTTGCCGCCGAAGGACGTACATTATTGCATATTTGTAATATGAATTAACCGAGTAGTTAAGATTCACACACAATAGCTTAGCATGGAAAGATTTATTTCAATATATATATATATATATATATATATATATATATATATATATATATATATATATATATATATATATATATATATATATATATATATATATATATATATATAATTTCTTCAGAGGGAATGAGTTAATTCTTCATAACTTGTTGATACAATATACATGTTATTGATTCGTAATGATGTCCACAGTGATTCTTAAACTGACAGAGTTTGTGATGTTATCTGTGTTGTTGATTCGGATGTTGACTGTACTGACGACGCTGGTAACGCTGACGGTACTGTTGATGCTGTTGGTAAAGCAAGTTTAGCTTGTTAATCACACACCATTTTTGTCAGGGTTTCTACTCTTCCTTCTATCATTTTGGTTCGCTTAACTGATTTATGGTTAGGGCTAGATTAGATAATTTCTAAGACTTTAGAGATTACATAATCGTCGCGGAATGTTTCTCCAATGAAGTTATGAATTAATACTTCGTCAGTTATTGTTGTTGGTACTCCTTGGTATCTATGGTGCGTATGACGTTGATGCTCGTGGGACAGATTGTGAAGTTGAGGTTTACGACGTGGTTGTGGTTGGAGGTGGTAATGGTACTGTTGGCGTTGATGATGGCGGTACTGGTTATGCTGCTGATGCTGCTGGTGTTTGTAATCTCTGCACCATATTCTCCAAAGCCACTACCTGAACGCGAAGCTCGTTGACTTCTTCTATTACACCGGGGTGATTGTCGGTTCGGACGAGTGGATAAATAAAATCTAAAATTTGATGTAATATATAATCGTGACGAGATACTCTGGAAATGAGCGAGAAAATGGTGTTTCGGACAGGTTCGCCGGTAAGTGCTTCAGGTTCTTCGTCAAGAGGGCAATGTGGTGGATGGAAGGGATCACCTTCTTCTTGTCTCCAATGATTGAGGAGGCTACGAACCCATCCCCAATTCATCCAGAATAGGTGATGACTGATTGGTTGATCCATTCCGGTCACACTGCTTTCGGAGCTTGAGTGAGATTCCATTTCGGAATCCGAGTGACTTGAACTAACGACGAATTCCATTTCGTACGATTTGATAAACGATTTTTTGATATAAAATGATTTTTCTGGCTATCGGGTGATATTCTATTTACATAGGATATCTATATATATAGATCAAAAGATTTCGTAGATTACGGAGGAATTTGCGGGATATGTCAGGCAAAGTTTAAAGTAATAGATACGATAATATATGATTTAGCAGATACGCTAAGATATGAATTTTGTCTATACACTACTCATGCAATTAATGTAGCAAGACGTGTCTAGACTAATAATGATAAGTAGGTAATTTCATAAGGATGATAAGCAGATGATTTCCGACTAGAATGATAAGCAAAAATTTTGACATGCAGACACGGTCGAAGTCCAGACTCACTAATGCATCCTAACGACTTATAAGTTAGACCCATTAATGCAGACCTGGTTCGCTAAGACCACCGCTCTGATACCAACTGAAAAGACCCGTTCATATACATTATAAACGATTCACAATAGTTGATTACATTGCAAGGTATTTGACCTCTATATGATACATTTTACAAACATTGCATTCGTTTTTAAAAGACAAACTTTCTTTACATCGAAAATTGACAGGCATGCATACCATTTCATAATATCCACTATCCAACTATAAATTGATTTAATAATAATCTTTGATGAACTCAATGACTCGAATGCAACGTTCTTCGAAATATGCTATGAAAGACTCCAAGTAATATCTTTAAAATGAGCAAATGCACAGCGGAAGATTTCTTTAACACCTGAGAATAAACATGCTTTAAAGTGTCAACCAAAAGGTTGGTGAGTTCATTAGTTTATCATAATCATTTATTTCTATCATTTTAATAGACCACAAGAATTTCATTTCCAGTTCTCATAAATATACGACCCATGCATAGAGACAAAAATACTCATTCATATGGTGAACACCTGGTAACCGACATTAACTAGATACATATAAGAATATCCCCTATCATTCCGGGATCCTCCTTCGAACATGATATAAATTTCGAAGTACTAAAGCATCCAGTACTTTGGATGGGGTTTGTTAGGCCCAATAGATCTATCTTTAGGATTCGCGTCAATTAGGGTGTCTGTTCCCTAATTCTTAGATTACCAGACTTTAATAAAAAGGGGCATATTCGATTTCGATAATTCAACCATAGAATGTAGTTTCAATTACTTGTGTCTATTTCCTCAAACATTTATAAAAGCGCATGTATTCTCAGTCCCAAAAATATAAAGGGTAAAAAGGCAAATGAAACTCACCATACTGTATTTCGTAGTAAAAATACATATAACATCATTGAACAAGTGCATGGTTGGCCTCGGATTCACGAACCTAAATTAATTATATATATTTATGTGTTGGTCAATATTTGTCTAACAAATTAGGTCAAGTCATAGTGTACTACAATCCTAATGCTCGAGACTAATATGCAAAAGTCAACAAAAGTAAATTTAACTCAAAATAATTTCCAAAAATCTATACATGATTAATATATAGTTTAAATATCGTCGTTTTATATTTTTAAATATTTTTTTAAAAGATTTATTAGAGTAAATAATATAATTTATTTATTAATAAATAAAATTTTATATTAAATTTATATAATAAAATATACTTTTATATATATTAAGTAATAAAATTTATAGGGTTCATTTAATATCATAAAGATAATATGATAGGTATTATTAAAGTAAGTTATTACACGTAGTAAAATATGTTTGTATCACATATTTATTTGATAAAATAATATCTATAATGATAGTAAGTAAAAGTTGTATTATTTTGTAATAATAATTATTATTATAAAAATATCAATATTTATAATCACTAAGATGACATTATGATAAAACGATAATTCTAATTATGATAACTTTAATATTTACGATAATTTTTAATATTATCTTTAAAATAATAATTCTATTTAAAATAATAATAATGATATTTTATAGTAACAATGACATTTCTATTAAAATGATAATTTTTGTTAAAATGATAGTTTTAATACTAACGATACTTTTAATAATAATAGTAATGATAAAAATAATAAGAACGATAATTTTATCTAAATCAATATTTTATAATATTTTAATTTCATCATGATACTCTTACTCATTATTTCCTAATCGTTTCGTTTAATAGCTTTTAATCGTCTTTTATATCATGTTCATAATAATGATAATAATAGTAATCAAAATAATTAGGTGTTACAAATATTTGTTTTAATTACACTAATATTAATAATGATAGTTACTATAACATTATTAACGATAATACTAATAATTATCTTAATGATAATATAGTAATAATAATAATAACAATAACAATAACCATTTTTAAATAATGATATATATATTAATAATGATAATAATAATAATAATAATACTAATAATAATAATAATAATAATAATAATAATTGGATAATAATAATAATACTAATTATAACTTTAACGATAATAATGATAGTAATAATAAAAAAAAATTATAATTTTTAATGATAAATCCCTTTTATTGATAAAGATAATAATAATCATAATAATAAGATAAAATTAGAACGACGATAAAAACGACGATAATAATAATCATTTTTAATAAAAATATCAAAAATTCAATTGAGTATAACTTCTAATCCGTTCATCGAAACAATTCGATATCTAAAGGAAAAGTTCTTAATTTTTCGCTAGCTTTCCAAGGACATGCATATCTTATACCTTCTCTCAACCGCAAGTGTAACTAATTCAAGATTCAACCTAACCTATCTAAGGGCAATATCAAAAGTACAAGCATGCATAATCCTAAATACTCGAGCACTAGTCAGGGATACACTATTAGTATGTAAAAGTTAAATTATGAGTACTCACGTATCAATATTGAGATTCAATATTGTAGGAAAGGTACGTAGACGCAACGGAAATGATAAACACTATATTGACCTCACGAGCATACCCATGAACCATACTCAATCACCTCCATAGCTATAACCCATAATTTCCTTAATCCTATCCTACTCGAAAAACAATTTCGAAACCACTCGGACAGCACTCCGTCGTAATATTTTATGTATACTAATAATATCTTGAAATAATACGGAGTAAATATATATATGTAAATCGATTGAGAGAGTTTAGAGAAAAATATTTTCAAGTTTCTATGAAATAATGAAACCTATTGAATTCTATTTATAATAGATTTTTGAATTATTAAAGTGAATTATTAAAGTATGAATTATTAAAGTGAATTATTAAAGTATGAATTATTAAAGTGAATTATTAAAGTATGAATTATTAAAATAAAGTAAAGTAAAAATAAAGTAAAGGTAAAGTTTAAGTATAGTAAAAGTATAAAACTATGTACGTATAATACGCGTATAAATATATATAATATTAATTGAAATCGTTATATATATTTAATAGAATAAAATATAAATATCTTTATCTTTATCTTTATCATACTAATTAAGTAGTGAGTTGTCAAAAGTGGTTCTAGATATTTATAAAAGTTATATACTTTTTAATAATAAAGTTCTTTTTAAACTGAAAACGTTTTTGTACTTTTGAAACTAAATAGATCAATCGAGTCTTTATGAGATTCAATCTTCCACTATCCTTTGTCTAGTTCTCAATGATTGACAATTTGTTCTTATTTATAAATCACTTTACCATTTTCCGAATATTGTTAAAATGGAAAGATTTCTCAAATCAACGTGGGCCTTTCAACAGAGACTTGTAATCATAATTCAATATATCTGATAATTCAATCATTTGATCTTATCTTCTAATTCCATTGATAAAAATTTTGAAACAGATACAATCATATAAAGTATTTAATCTAATATTTTGTTTACGTTTCAAGTTATAATATATATACACATATACATATATAATCATATTCGTTTAATGGTTCGTGAATCGTTAGAACTTGGTCGAGGTTGAATGAATGTATGAACGTAGTTTAAAATTCTTGAAATTTAACTTAACAAATATTGATTATCGTGTCGGAAACATATAAAGATTAAAGTTTAAATTTGATTGAAAATTTCCGGGTTGTCACAGATATTGTGTAAAAACTGCATTCAAGAATCATATGTCGATGTAATATATTTCTATTGTAAACCATTATGTAATGGTCGTGTGTAAACAGTATATTTTAGATTATCATTATTTGATAATCTACGTAATGTTTTTAAAACCTTTATTGACAAAATAAAGGTTATGGTTGTTTTAAAAATGGATGCAGTCTTTGAAAAACGTCTCATATAGAGGTCAAAACCTCGCAACGAAATCAATTAATATGGAATTTTATAATCAATATGAACGGGACATTTCACCTACGCTGCCTCATATTCAGTTGATTCTGATTAAATATGTGTTGAAGACTTTTGTGGTCGGTATATATAATACTTTTGACCCCATATAAGTAAATGCCTCCAAGTCTTTAATGCAAAAACAACAGCACCCAATTCCAAATCGTGAGTCGTATAATTTTGCTCGTGAATCTTCAATTGTCTAGATGCATAAGCAATCACCTTCGTTCATTGCATTAATACACAACCGAGACCTTGCTTTGATGCGTCACAATAAATCACAAAATCATCATTCCCTTCAGGCAATGACAATATAGGTGCCGTAGTTAGCTTTTTCTTCAATAACTGAAACGCCTTCTCTTGTTCATCCTTCCATTCAAATTTCTTCCCTTTATGCGTTAATGCAGTCAAGGGTTTTGCTATTTTGGAGAAATCTTGGATGAATCTTCTGTTGTAACCAGCCAATCCTAAAAATTGACGTATATGCTTCGGAGTTTTTGGGGTTTCCCACTTTTCAACGATTTCGATCTTTGCTGGGTCCACCTGGATACCTTCTTCGTTCACTATGTGACCGAGGAATTGAACTTCTTCCAACCAAAATGCACACTTTGAAAACTTAGCGTACAGTTTTTCTTTCCTCAATACTTCTAGCACTTTTCTCAAATGTTCTTCGTGCTCTTGATCATTCTTTGAGTAAATAAGTATGTCATCGATGAAAACAATGACAAACTTATCAAGATATGGCCTACACACTCGGTTCATAAGGTCCATGAACACAGCTGGTGTGTTAGTCAATCCAAACGGCATAACCATAAACTCGTAATGACCATAACGCGTCCTAAAAGTAGTTTTTGGAATATCATCCTCCTTTACTCGCATTTGATGATATCCAGAATGTAAATTGATTTTTAAATAAACCGACGAGCCTTGTAGTTGATCAAATAAGTCATCAATTCTCGGAAGTGGATAACGGTTTTTGATGGTAAGTTTATTCAACTCTCTGTAGTCAATACACAACCTAAATGTACCATCATTCTTCTTGACAAACAAAACAAGAGCTCCCCATGGTGATGTGCTTGGTCGAATGAAACCACGTTCTAATAGTTCTTGCAGTTGGCTTTACAGTTCTTTCATCTCGCTGGGTGCGAGTCTGTAAGGAGCACTAGCTATTGGTGCAGCTCCTGGTACAAGATCTATTTGAAATTCAACAAATCGATGTGGAGGTAGTCCCGGTAATTCTTTCGGAAATACATCGGGAAATTCTTTTACGACGGGAACATCATTGATGCTCTTTTCTTCAGTTTGTACTTTCTGGACGTGTGCTAGAACAGCATAGCAACCTTTTCTTATTAGTTTTTGTGCCTTCAAATTACTAATAAGATGTAGCTTCGTGTTTCCCTTTTCTCCGTACACCATTAAGGGTTCTCCTTCTTCTCGTACAATGCGAATTGCATTTTTGTAACATACAATCTCTGCTTTCATCTCCTTCAGCCAGTCCATGCCAACTATTACATCAAAACTCCCTAACTCTACTGGTATCAAATCAATCTTAAATATTTCGCTACCCAGTTTAATTTCTCGATTTCGCCATATATAATCTGCTGAAATTAATTTACCGTTTGCTAATTCGAGTAAAAATTTACTATCCAACGGCGTTAATGGATAACTTAATTTACCACAAAAATCTCCACTCATATAGCTTCTATCCGCACCCGAATCAAATAAAACATAAGCAGATTTATTGTCAATAATAAACGTACCCGTAACAAGCTCAGGGTCTTCTTGTACCTCTGCCGCATTAATATTGAAAACTCTTCCGCGGCCTTGTCCATTCGTGTTCTCCTGGTTCGGGCAATTTCTAATAATGTGGCCCGATTTTTCACATTTATAACAAACTACATTGGCATAACTTGCTCCGATACTACTTGCTCCGTCATTACTCGTTCCGACACCATTTGTTCCTTTCGTTCTGTTAACCCCTGGTCCGTAGACCTCACACTTCGCCGCACTTTGACCATTTCTTTTACACTTGTTGCAAAATTTGGTGCAGAACCCCGAGTGATACTTTTCACAACTTTGGCATAGCTGCTTCTGATTGTTATTGTTGTTGCGGTTGTTATTGTTGTTGGGATGATTGTTGTAGTTGTTGTTGTTGTTGTGCCGTTTGTTGTAGTTGCGATTGATGTTGCGATTGTTGGGATAGTTGTTGTTGTTTTGGTGACTCTTATCACCATTTTCCTCCCACTTTCTTTTGACTAACTTCACGTTGGCCTCTTCGGCCGCCTGTTCTTTAATTCTTCCCTCAATCTGGTTCACTAGTTTGTGAGCCATTCTACATGCCTTTTGTATGGAGGCAGGCTCGTGTGAACTTATATCTTCTTGGATTCTCTCCGGTAACCCTTTCACAAATGCGTTGATCTTCTCTTCCTCATCTTCGAACGCTCTCAGACACAATAGGCACAATTCTGTGAATCGTCTTTCGTACGAAGTAATATCGAATCCCTATGTTCGTAACCCTCTAAGTTCTGACTTTAGCTTATTGACCTCGGTTCTGGGACGGTACTTCTCGTTCATCAAGTGCTTGAATGCTGACCACAGTAGAGCGTAAGCAGCATCTTGTCCCACTTGCTCTAGATAGGTATTCCACCATGTTAACGCAATACCTGTGAAGGTATGCGTAGCGTACTTCACTTTGTCTCCTTCAGTACACTTACTTATGGCAAACACCGATTCAACTTTCTCGATCCACCGTTTCAATCCGATTGGTCCTTCGGTCCCATCAAATTCTGAAGGTTTGCAGGCAGTGAATTCCTTGTAGGAGCATCCTACACGATTTCTTGCGCCGTTAGCTGTATTGCTAGATTTAGAGTTATTGTTGGTATGTAGCGCGGCCTGTACTGCGGCTATGTTTGAAGCAAGAAAGGCACGAAATTCCTCTTCGCTCATATTCAAGGTGTGTCGAGTAGTCGGTGCCATTTCCTTCAAAATAGTCAAATGAAACAATTTAATCATACATAATATTAAGAGTAGTCAATAGTATCTCATAGCATAATATGAACTCATTTATAAATGCTTTTTCTTCATATTAGCGTTTTATAAGTTTAAATTCGGGTACTACCTACCCGTTAAGTTCATACTTAGTAGCTAATATACAATTCAACTACTACAATTCCATATAAAAAACTGATTATAATAATATATCACATACAAATATTCTTCAACTTACAACTTCGCTATATTACATATAACATGAAATATAGTACACTATGATACAGGACAGTTTTGAAGATAAGTCTAGTTAATACGCAAGTTGTTCAGCAAAGGAAATAAAGACACGTAATTCATAAGTCCAGAAACAAGTCATGCGTTCTGGTTTTACTAAGATGACTTCCCATCCTTGGTCTTGTGAAAAATAACCGTTATGACCATTGGCTAGGCAGCATGTTGTAATGTCGTCAAAAGGATGAGGGTTTCGTAATGTCCAATAGCCCCGTAATAATCTAAAAACCATGTTTCTCACCCCAACTACTGAATCCGTCACTTGTGGGAAAGTTTTATTTAAAAGCTGCAATCCGATGTTCTTTTTCTCACTTTGGTAAGAAGCGAACATCACTAACCCATAAGCATAACATCCTTCTTTATGTTGCATGTTAGAAGCTCTTTCTAATTTACGAAATCCTATGTTGGAATTGTTGAGTCAAAATAGGTTCTTAACCCGTAGCGTAAAATTGCATTTGGGTTCCCCGCATTTAACGCTTTAAAGAAAACACGGCGTAACTTAAAGTCTCCCCAATGTGATATACCCCACCTATCAAAGGAAAGCCTTTTATAAACTAAGGCATTTCTGGAAAGTCTTTCAAATGTTTGACAAGTTAATTTCGCCATAACTAAATGTGCTGATGAATTCTGACCGACTCTAGACAAGATTTCCTCAATCATATCCTCTGGTAGGTCTTCTAAAATATTCGGTTGTCTACTCTTAACGTCCATTTTGTTTTTATACTGTAAAATAGACAAGGATTAGATTCTTAATAACAAACAATACAAGCAATTTTTACATAGAACATAAAAGTACAAGCACACTACAATACATTTATTACACAATATGCTCACACCCCTCTAATCTGAATCACTAGTTTCTTCCTCTTCGGACTTAGTTCTTTTTCCTAATCTTCTAGGGATATATGATGTTCCTCTAATACGAGTCGTCGTTTTCCACATTGGTTTAGAAAAACCTGGTGGTTTAGAGGTTCCCGGGTTATTGTCACGATATTGAAAATACGGGTGTTGATGGTACATATAAAGTTCATCGGGGTTGGAATCAGATTTCTCTATTTTGATGCCTTTTCCCTTATTATTTTCTTTTGCCTCATTAAATTGGGTCGGGGTAATTTCTATAACATCATCGGAATCCTCATCAGGATCCGATTCATCGGAAAATTGGTAATTTTCCCAATATTTTGCTTCCTTAACGGAAACACCATTGACCATTATTAACTTTGGTCCATTGGTTGAGGATTTTCTTTTATTTGACCGGTTTTCTGTGGTTCCTACTATTCCCCCTATGGAACCTCTTCTTCTTCTTCCAGTTCCTCTTCTTCTGGTTCCTCTTCTCCCGGTTCTGTTTCCTCTTCTTCCGGTTCTTCGGGAACTTGTGAATCTTGCCAATATATATTCAACTCTTCGTTATTATTAGGTGAGTCAATGGGATTTGTGCTAGAGGTAGACATCTATCACACAATATCAAACATGTTAAGAGATTAATATATCACATAATATTTACATGTTAATAATTTATAGTTTCCAACAAAAATGTTAAGCAATCATTTTTAAAGAAAACACAGTCGAAGTCCAGACTCACTAATGCATCCTAACAAACTCGATAAGACATACTAATGCAAATTTTTCTGGTTCTCTAAGACCAACGCTCGGATACCAACTGAAATGTCCCGTTCATATTGATTATAAACGTTCCATATTAATTGATTTCGTCGCGAGGTTTTGACCTCTATATGAGACGTTTTTCAAAGACTGCATTCATTTTTAAAACAACCATAACCTTTATTTTATCGATAAAGGTTTAAAAACATTACGTAGATTATCAAATAATGATAATCTAAAATATACCATTTACACACGACCATTACATAATGGTTTACAATAAGAATATATTACATCAAAAATAAGTTTCTTGAATGCAGTTTTTACATAATATCATACAAGCATGGACTCCAAATCTTGTCCTTATTTTAGTATGCAATAGCGGAAGCTTTTAATAATCACCTGAGAATAAACATGCTTAAAATGTCAACAAAAATGTTGGTGAGTTATAGGTTTAACCTATATATTATCAAATCATAATAATAGACCACAAGATTTCATATTTCAATATACATTCCATACATAGAGATAAAAATCATTCATATGGTGAACACCTGGTAACTGACATTAACAAGATGCATATAAAAGAATATCCCCATCATTCCGGGACACCCTTCGAATATGATATAAATTTTGAAGTACTAAAGCATCCAATACTTTGGATGGGGTTTGTTAGGCCTAATAGATCTATCTTTAGGATTCACGTCAATTAGGGTGTTTGTTCCCTAATTCTTAGATTACCAGACTTAATAAAAAGGGGCATATTCGATTTCGATAATTCAACCATATAATGTAGTTTCACGTACTTGTGTCTATTTTATAAATCATTTATAAAACCTGCATGTATTCTCATCCCCAAAATATTAGATTTTAAAAGTGGGACTATAACTCACTTTCACAGATATTTCCTTCCTCGGAAATAAGACTTGGCCACGGATCGATTCAAGAACCTATACAAATATGTACATATATATCAAAGTATGATCAAAATATAATTACAACCATTTTTATTATGTTTTAAAGATTTGAGTGTATTAAGTCAGCTGTCCTTGTTAGTAACCTACAACTAGTCGTCCACAGTTAGATGTACAGAAATAAATCGATATATATATTATCTTGAATCAATCCACGACCCAGTGTATACACATCTCAGGCTAGATCACAACTCAAAGTATATATATTTTTGGAATCAACCTCAACCCTGTATAGCTAACTCCAACATTACTGCATATAGAGTGTCTATGGTTGTTCCAAATAATGTATATACATGGGTCGATATGATATGTCAAAACATTTTCATACGTGTCTATGGTATCCCAAGATTACATAATATATTAGAATACATGTATAATACAATATAAGTTAGCTAGTATATGATTTGTATAGATTTGTTAAACATTTCCCGTAGCTAAAAAGATCAAAAATATCCAATCTTGTTTTACCCATAACTTCTTCATTTTAAATCCGTTTTGAGTGAATCAAATTGCTATGGTTTCATATTGAACTCTAATTTAAGAATCCAAACAGAAAAAGTATAGGTTTATAGTCGAAAATTTAAGTTACATGTCAATTACTAAAGAGGTAGTCATTTTCGTCGAAAGAACGACATCTTGATGACCATTTTGAAAAACATACTTTCACTTTGAGTTTAACCAAGATTTTTGGATATAGTTTCATGTTCATATGAAAAATAATTTTCCCAGAAGAACAACTTTTAAATCAAAGTTTATCATAGTTTTTAATTATCTAAACCAAATCAGCCCCCGGTTTCACTACGACGGCGTATATCCGATTTTATGGTGTTCATCGTGTTTTTAGGTTTTAAATCATTAAGTTAGCATATCATATAGATATAGAACATGTGTTTAGTTGATTTTAAAAGTCAAGTTAGAAGGATTAACTTTTGTTTGCGAACAAGTTTAGAATTAACTAAACTATGTTCTAGTGATTACAAGTTTAAAACTTCGAATAAGATAGCTTTATATGTATGAATCGAATGATGTTATGAACATCATTACTACCTCAAGTTTTCTGGATAAAACTACTGGAAATGAGAAAAATAGATCTAGCTTCAAAGGATCCTTGGATGGCTTGAAAGTTCTTGAAGCAGAATCATGACACGAAAACAGTTCAAGTAAGATTTTCACTCGAAATAAGATTGTTATAGTTGTAGAAATTGAATCAAAGTTTGAATATGAATATTACCTTGAATTAGAAAGATAACCTACTATAAATAACAAAGGTTCCTTGATCTTAGATGATTACTTGGAATAGATTAGAAAGCTTAGAAGTAAACTTGCAAACTTGGAAGTATTCTTGATTTTTATGAAACTATACTTATGGAATTTATGAAGAACACTTAGAACTTGAAGATAGAAGTTGAGAGAGATCACTTAGATGAAGAAAATTGAAGAATGAAAGTGTTTGTAGGTGTTTTTGTTCGTTGGTATATGGATTAGATATAAAGGATGTGTAATTTTGTTTTCATGTAAATAAGTCATGAATGATTACTCATATTTTTGAAATTTTATGAGATATTTCATGCTAGTTGCCAAATTATTGTTCCTACATGTGTTAGGTGACTCACATGGGCTGCTAAAAGCTGATCATTGGAGTGTATATACCAATAGTACATACATCTAAAAGCTGTGTATTGTACGAGTACGAATACGAGTGCATACGAGTAGAATTGTTGATGAAAGTGAACGAGGATGTAATTGTAAGAATTTTTGTTAAGTAGAAGTATTTTGATATGTGTCTTGAAGACTTTTAAAAGTGTAAGAATACATATAAAAACACAACATGTATATACATTCTAATGGAGTCGTTAAGTCTTCGTTAGTCGTTACATGTAAGTGTTGTTTTGAAACCTTTAAGTTAACGATCTCAATTAATGTTGTTAACCCAATGTTTATTATATCAAATGAGATGTTAAATTATTATATTATGATGATATTATGATATATAATATATCTTAGTATGATATATATACAGTTAAATGTCATTATAACGATAATCGTTACATATATGTCTCGTTTCGAAATCATTAAGTTAGTAGTCTCATTTTTATATATATAACTAATTGTTAAAATACCTAATGAGATACTTACTTATAATAAAATCATGTTAACTATATATATAACCATATATATGTCATCGTATAGTTTTTACAAGTTTTAACGTTCGTGAATCACCTGTCAACTTGGGTGGTCAATTGTCTATATGAAACCTATTTCAATTAATCAAGTCTTAACAAGTTTGATTGCTTAACACGTTGGAAACATTTAGTTATATAAATATCAATCTTAATTAATATATATAAACATGGAAAATTTCGGGTCACTACATAGAATATCCCCAAAACATAATCCCCTTGTCTGTATAACAGAATCCTCTCGTCTGTATAAAAATCGAAGTACTAAAGCATTCCATTTTCTAGAATGGGGGGTGTTAGTGCCCGTAGATCTACCTTTAGGATTCGCGTCAATTAATGGCCATTATACCGGCTCCATACCATTTTCCAGCATGAAGGTTGTATAATAAACACTAATTCTTTGGTTACCAAGCTAAAAGGGGTGATATTCGGTCTAATCATCTAACCATAGAATGTAGTTTTGAGTACTTGTGTCTATTTCATCAAATATTTATAAAAGTAGCGAATGTATTCACAGTCCCAAAAATATATATTGCAAAATCATTTAAAATGGAGCAAATGAAACTCGCGATACGATATTTTGTAGTAAAAATATGCATACGACGGAACTTAACAATGCAGGGTTGGCCTCGGATTCACGAACCTATATAAAGTATATATATTAACACATATCACATTTAATCAACTAAGTTTACTTATATTTTATAATGTATTAAGTTTAATATCTTTATATATCTAATTACTTTAATACTTATAATATGTTATAATATATATAATATATAATTTAATTAATGTTATATCAATATAAATGATAATATATTAGTTAATATATTAAACATATTAGTATGTAATATTAGTATACTTGTAATATATTTTTATATAAATATCATTTGTTTGTTAAAATAATAATTATAATAATACTAAATGAATAATAATAATAATACTCATAACTAGATTCAATAATGATATTAATAATAATAATTTTGATAATAACATTAGTCATTTTATTTGTAGTAATATTAATAATAAAAATAGTAATAATGATAATACTAATAATAATAAGAATGATAATAATAATAATAATAATAATAATAATAATAATAATAATAATAATAATAATAATAATAATAATAATAATAATAATAATAATAATAATAAAAGGATAATATTAATAATAAAGATAATAATAATGATAATAAAATGATTATATTAATAATAAAAATAATAATAATGATAATAATATGAAAAATGATACTTTTAATAATATTGATAATTTTACTAATAATATTAATGCTAATAATAAGAATGATAATAATAATAATAATCCCAATAATGATACTTATATTGATAATGATAAGAATCATACTTATAATAATAATAATAATAATAATAATAATAATAATAATAATAATAATAATAATAATAATAATAATAATAATAATAATAATAATAATAGTAATAGTAATAATAATAATAATAATAATAATAATAATAATAATAATAATAATAATAATAATAATAATAATAATAAAAATAGTAGAAAGGCTACCTTAATGTAACAAGCCTTAAAAAAAATAAACGCCTTTGCCCGGGGTCGAACCCGCGACCTCCCGCTAACCCAAAACACCTCTTAACCATTCATCCGTTACCTATTTCTTATAATATGTCGCGATTTTAAATATATAACATACACAAAACTATTATCCTTTTCCTCCCAACTTCATCACCTCTTTTTATCATCATCATATATCATCAATCTTATCGTGATCATCATAAATCGTTTAATCATTATCATCATCGTATAACGGCTTTCCTCAAGATACAAAGTGGATCGAATATTTGTAATACTGAGCCCAATTCCTATGGCCCAATCCACTAAACAAAATAAGTCCAAAAGTGACAAAAACAATTCAGCCCGTTTAACAAACAGATAAGAAGTCCATGATGTAACAAAATTTTGGGTTTTAATGTCTGTTTTGCTCGATCACATGAGCTACCGTTCTTCCTTCGTATAACATTAGTATGATTAGCATCGTACAGTGGTTTGAGAAAGATGATGGTAACCCACGTTAATCCGTAACAGTAACAGCGAAGAAAAAAATAATAATAGCAATAGTAATACTTCGGTTTGGTTTTGTTTGTATGAAAGAGTAGGGTTTATGAGGGTGTTCTTTAGTGTTTACAACTGGAAACAGGATATAGCAGTTGCAGTTGATCAACCATCTTCTCTATTATCATTTTATTATTCATCATCATTTTTATTTCATGTAGCAGCAACAGCAAGGTAGTTGTAAGCTGTCTTGGTCATCGAGTGTAAACAGAAACCATAGCAGGTGTTATTGCAGCTATGGTAGTTATCAAGAGTAAAAGAGTGATGGTGTTATAGGGTTGATGAGTCGGTGAAGATGATGATTCACGTGAAGAAGAAATAGAATCATAGAAGTTGCATCGGTTGTTGGTGATGGTTGTGTGTTGATGGTATTGAAGTTGGCGGTGGAAGTGATGGTGTCCGGGTTGTGTTGATTCTCCGGTGGTGGCTCGATGGTAACGAGGGTGGTGATGAGTTGAAGGTGGTGACGGTTGTAGTGATGGAGGTGGTGATGATAATGGTTGTCCTCATCGACGGTAGCAAACTTGATAGGTGTTTTGCTGGATTCCCGATTGAAACTGATACAGAATAAAAATGATACAGAAGTAGCAACTAGTGATGATGGGGTTTGATGATAGTGTTAATGGTGGGTTTCATCAACGAAGATGGTGATGTCTGTTCGAACGGGAAACAAAGAGACGAGCTGGTTTTGATGATTTATTGATGATTGTTGTGGTTGAGCTTACAACCGAAATTTTATTTTGTGGATTGATCCGAGTAGAATAAGAGAAGAACCCGAAATGGGTTCCAAACATAAAACATGATACAGTGATCGGTTAAGGATTTGTGGTTAGTTAATCGGTTTTAAAGGTGGTGGTTTGGGTTTGATCACTAAGGATGGTGGATCATGGTTAAGGGTAAAGGTTATTTAAACAGAAAGACAAATGAACATGTGGGTTTGAGTAAGTCTAAATGTTTGTGTGAATGTATACTATATATATTGAGATAGAAGGATGTAGTACAATATAATAATTATTATAATAATATTAAATAATAATCCTAATCAAATTAAACATGCTAGTGGAGAAGAATCAATTAATCATAGTACAACAGCCTAATAATTTGGAGTCACTCCCCCGACAGTTTATCACGGATGGCCATATCGCGTCCATTGCTAAACAGTTAACGTACAAAAGTGTTCCTAAAAATCCCAAATTTTTAGATTAAATATATTTAATTATTTCAGTCATTAAATGTTTGGAACCTGATCAAAAAGTTCCGGTAATTATTTATTTTCTGTACCAAATAATATGTACGGAGTACTAAAATTTAAACTAAAAAGGTAAAAATATTTTTAACAAATCTAGAATCTTCGTAATCACTTTACACTCCAACTTTTATTTTAATCCTTCATAAACTCATGTTAAATCTATATGAACACTAATGAAATGTCAACCGAGTAATACAAACTTTGACAAATTAAGCTCGAAATCATTTATATTTAACATACTCTCTCTATATATATAAACAGTTTTTAATAGCTAGTTTTACTACATAAATATATTAAATATTTTTAAACAAATAGATTTAATATAATTTTATATATTTACAAGTAATATATATATATACATATATATATATATCACAATAGTTTTCATTACATCGCATATTATTTTACATATTTATTTCCAACAATAAATCATATATTATATCAAATAATCTTTCAAATTATTATATATATATATATATATATATATATATATATATATATATATATATATATATATACATACATATTTAAATATACATATATCTATTTACAATTTGTTGTTCGTGAATCGTCAGAAATGGTCGAAGTCAAATGAATGTACGAAAATAGTTCAAAAATTTTGAGGCGCAACATAACGGACTTTGCTTATCATGTCAGAATTATGGGATCGTATCGTGAGTTTGGTTCAAAATTAGTCGAAATTTTTTTGGCCGTGACAGTACCTACCCGTTAAAGAAATTTTGTCCCGAAATTTGATCGAGGTCGTCATGGCTAACATTAAAAATGTTTTCATGACGAATATGAGTTGCTAAATAGAGTTTTATCATTATTGAGTAATATAGATAAAACAATTCGGTTACTTGAAGTGTATGAGTGAAGCTATTACAAAAGAGTGAAATGAGAAAATAAAGATTCGTCTTAACTTTTGATGTAGACAGGGTTGATCTCCAGAATTCGACGAATTTAAGGAAATCTTCTAATCAGAAAGAAAATGTAATAGCACGTTTTATTAGCAAACTGTTGGAATTACAAAAGAACAGAAATATCAAGGAAATATTTCCGTGATATACTTAGAGATTAAGTAAAATGAAAGAGTCGTGTAACATGGCACATGATGAGGGTAAGGTCTGTGAACCATCATCACGTTCCATTAGAAATTCAGCATGACTTACTGTAATATAACCACGTTGGCCGGGCGTCATTATATTATACTAACTCATGCTTCAACTCCCAACACTTCTATAGAAATCATTCATAATTTAAACTCAAATTTTATAGAAGGATAGAAACTAAAACAGTTTCTTTTATGATGTAACATAGATAACACGAAAAGATAAATAATTTCGAACGAGAATATTTATGAAGATATCTTTAGAAATATCGAGGATATTTATAACGAAAGATATGATGATATCTTAGAATTTAAAGTATCTAGAATCAAAGGATGTTGCAGAATTTTTCCGCAAGGATTTAGAATAAGTAATGAGCAAAATATTCGCTAAAGATTTCAGCAGATACCGAATCATATGGATTCTGTAAGTACATATTTTGTGATTTATCCACAACCTCCTTCATAGTTCGCTCAATCCATTTTTTAGTTCCAAAACTGAGCTTTTTCAACACACCATTCTTTATTATTAAGCTTCTGGTGATTAGGACCATCTATAGCTTTTGTTACTTCATCAGCACTCTCATATCTGAATCATTGGTTATCAATCCGAGGTGATTTCAAGAGTTTGAAGGGTTTGAATGAAGATTGTAATTGTCAAGATACAAATGATGTTTAAGATGGAATCAAGTGGCAAACTTGAAGAAATGTTTAACTGTAGATGATGTAACTTATTAACGATATTTAAATCAAAATGTGTTATAGTTAATATTTCCTACTCTTTTAATACTTTTTAATTATCCAATGTTAGTAGTCCAATAGTCCAATAGTCAAATAGTCCAATAGTCCATAATGAAGATTATATTATATTGTCTCGGGATTAACCAAGACTAGTATATTATGATAGTATTTAAATGACGATATTCTCCAAAGCCACTACTGGAGCGCGAAGCTCGTTGACTTCTTCTATTACTCCGGGATGATTGGCGGTTTGAACAAGTGGATGAATAAGGTTTAGAATTGTAGATATTATGTAATCGTTGCGAGATATCCTGGCAATGAGGGTGAAAATGGTGTTTGGGATAGGTTCGCCGGTAAGTGCTTCAAGTTCTTCCCCAAGAGGTGAATTTGGTTGGTGGAAAGGATCGCCTTTTTCTCTTCTCCATTGATCAAGTCGACTACAAACCCATCTCCAATTCATCCAGAATTGATGATGGCTGATTGGTTGATCCATTCCGGTTACACTTCTTTCGGAGCTCGAGTGGAAATCCATATCGGAATAGCTGTCGGAATCCGAGAAATTTGAACTGGTTGCGAGTTCCATCTTGTACGGTCGGATAGAGGTTTTTCGATATGAAATGATTTTCGGATATCGGATGATATTCTAATTACATAGAATACCTATATATAGTACAGAAGATCCCGCAGATTACGGAGGAACTTTCGGAAGCTGTCAGGCAAGGTTTATATTAATAGATATGATAAGATATGAATCTGTCTATACACTATCTATGCAATAAATGCAGTAAGACGTGTCTAGACTTGAGAATGAGAAGCAGGTAATTTTCCACTAGGAATGATAAACAAAACTTATAATATGCAGCTAAGGTCGAAGTCCAAACTCACTAATGCATCCTAACAATATCCAGGTAGACACACTAATGTAAGACCTGGTTAGCTAAGACCACCGCTCTGATACCACATGTCATGACCCATCCAAATCCACCTGGATGAATGCAATAACATCTGGTCCCATTGCGATGAATGACTCCAAGTAATATCTTTAAAATGAGCAAATGCACAGCGGAAGATTTCTTCCATACCTGAGAATAAACATGCTTAAAAGTGTCAACCAAAAGGTTGGTGAGTTCATAAGTTTATCATAAACATTCATTTCCATAATTTTAATAAACCACAAGATTTTCATATTTATAAACAGAATCCTCTCATCTGCATAAAGATAAAATTATTCATATGGTGAACACCTGGTAACCGACATTAACATAATGCATATAGAATATCCCCAAAACATAATCCCCTTGTCTGTATAACAGAATCCTCTCATCTGTATAAAAATCGAAGTGCTAAAGCATTCCATTTTCTAGAATGGGGGGTGTTAGTGCCCGTAGATCTACCTTTAGGATTCGCGTCAATTAATGGCCATTATACCGGCTCCATACCATTTTCCAGCATGAAGGTTGTATAATAAACACTAATTCTTTGGTTACCAAGCTAAAAGGGGTGATATTCGGTCTAATCATCCAACCATAGAATGTAGTTTTGAGTACTTGTGTCTATTTCGTCAAACATTTATAAAAGTAGTGAATGTATTCCCAGTCCCAAAAATATATATTGCAAAATTATTTAAAAGGGAGCAAATGAAACTCGCGATACGATATTTTGTAGTAAAAATATGCATACGACGAAACTGAACAATGCAGGGTTGGCCTCGGATTCACGAACCTATATCAAGTATATATATTAACACATATCACATTTAATCAACTAAGTTTACTTATATTTTATAATGTATTAAGTTTAATATCTTTATATATATAATTACATTAATACTTATAATATGTTATAATATATATAATATATAATTTAATTAATGTTATATCAATATAAATGATAATATATTAGTTAATTTATTAAACATATTAGTATGTAATATTAGTATACTTGTAATATATTTTTATATTAATATCATTTGTTTATTAAAATAATAATTATAATAATACTAAATTAATAATAATAATAATAATAATAATAATAATAATAATAATAATAATAATAATAATAATAATACTCATAACTAGATTCAATAATGATATTGATAATAATAATTTTGATAATAACATTAGTCATTTTATTTGTAGTAATATTAATAATAAAAATAGTAATAATGATAATACTAATAATAATAATAATAATAATAATAATAATAATAATAATAATAATAATAATAATAATAATAATAATAATAATAATAATAAAATGGTAATATTAATAATAAAGATAATAATAATGATAATAAAATGATAATATTAATAATAAAAATAATAATAATGATAATAATATGAAAAATGATACTTTTAATAATATTGATAATTTTACTAATAATATTAATGATAATAATAAGAATGATAATAATAATTCCAATAATGATACTTATATTGATAATGATAATAATCATGCTTATATTAATAATAATAATTATAGTATTATATTAATAGTAGTAGTAGTAGTAGTAATAGTAGTAGTAGTAGTAGTAGAGGTAGTAGTAGAGGTAGTAGAGGTAGTAGAGGTAGTAGAGGTAGTAGTAGTGGTGGTAGTAGTGGTGGTAGTAGTGGTGGTAGTAGTGGTGGTAGTAGAGGTGGTAGTAGTGGTAGTAGTGGTAGTAGTAGTGGTAGTAGTAGTGGTAGTAGTTGAAATGTCCCGTTTTTATTGATTAAAAACGTTCCATATTAATTGATTTCGTTGCGAGGTTTTGACCTCTATATGAGACGTTTTTCAAAGACTGCATTCATTTTAAAACAAACCATAACCTTTATTTCATCAATAAAGGTTTAAAAAGCTTTACGTAGATTATCAAATAATGATAATCTAAAATATTCTGTTTACACACGACCATTACATAATGGTTTACAATACAAATATGTTACAACAAAATAAGTTTCTTGAATGCAGTTTTTACACAATATCATACAAGCATGGACTCCAAATCTCGTCCTTATTTAAGTATGCGACAGCGGAAGCTCTTAATAATCACCTGAGAATAAACATGCTTAAAACGTCAACAAAAATGTTGGTGAGTTATAGGTTTAACATATATATATCAAATCATAATAATAGACCACAAGATTTCATATTTCAATACACATCCCATACATAGAGATAAAAATCATTCATATGGTGAACACCTGGTAACCGACATTAACAAGATACATATATAAGAATATCCCCATCATTCCGGGACACCCTTCGGATATGATATAAATTTCGAAGTACTAAAACATCCGGTACTTTGGATGGGGTTTGTTAAGCCCAATAGATCTATCTTTAGGATTCGCGTCAATTAGGGTGTCTGTTCCCTAATTCTTAGATTACCAGACTTAATAAAAAGGGGCATATTCGATTTCGATAATTCAACCATAGAATGTAGTTTCACGTACTTGTGTCTATTTTGTAAATCATTTATAAAACCTGCATGTATTCTCATCCCAAAAATATTAGATTTTAAAAGTGGGACTATAACTCACTTTCACAGATTTTTACTTCGTCGGGAAGTAAGACTTGGCCACTGGTTGATTCACGAACCTATAACAATATATACATATATATCAAAGTATGTTCAAAATATATTTACAACACTTTTAATATATTTTGATGTTTTAAGTTTATTAAGTCAGCTGTCCTCGTTAGTAACCTACAACTAGTTGTCCACAGTTAGATGTACAGAAATAAATCGATAAATATTATCTTGAATCAATCCACGACCCAGTGTATACGTATCTCAGTATTGATCACAACTCAAACTATATATATTTTGGAATCAACCTCAACCCTGTATAGCTAACTCCAACATTCACATATAGAGTGTCTATGGTTGTTCCGAAATATATATAGATGTGTCGACATGATAGGTCGAAACATTGTATACGTGTCTATGGTATCTCAAGATTACATAATATACAATACAAGTTGATTAAGTTATGGTTGGAATAGATTTGTTACCAATTTTCACGTAGCTAAAATGAGAAAAATTATCCAATCTTGTTTTACCCATAACTTCTTCATTTTAAATCCGTTTTGAGTGAATCAAATTGCTATGGTTTCATATTGAACTCTATTTTATGAATCTAAACAGAAAAAGTATAGGTTTATAGTCGGAAAAATAAGTTACAAGTCGTTTTTGTAAAGGTAGTCATTTCAGTCGAAAGAACGACGTCTAGATGATCATTTTAGAAAACATACTTCCACTTTGAGTTTAACCATAATTTTTGGATATAGTTTCATGTTCATAATAAAAATCATTTTCTCAGAATAACAACTTTTAAATCAAAGTTTATCATAGTTTTTAATTAACTAACCCAAAACAGCCCGCGGTGTTACTACGACGGCGTAAATCCGGTTTTAGGGTGTTTTTCGTGTTTCCAGGTTTTAAATCATTAAGTTAGCATATCATATAGATATATAACATGTGTTTAGTTGATTTTAAAAGTCAAGTTAGAAGGATTAACTTTTGTTTGCGAACAAGTTTAGAATTAACTAAACTTTGTTCTAGTAATTACAAGTTTAAACCTTCGAATAAGATAGCTTTATATGTATGAATCGAATGATCTTATGAAAATCATTACTACCTTAAGTTCCTTGGATAAACCTACTGGAAAAGAGAAAAATGGATCTAGCTTCAACGGATCCTTGGATGGCTCGAAGTTCTTGAAGCAGAATCATGACACGAAAACAAGTTCAAGTAAGATCATCACTTGAAATAAGATTGTTATAGTTATAGAAATTGAACCAAAGTTTGAATATGATTATTACCTTGTATTAGAATAATAACCTACTATAAGAAACAAAGATTTCTTGAGGTTGGATGATCACCTTACAAGATTGGAAGTGAGCTAGCAAACTTGAAAGTATTCTTGATTTTATGTAACTAGAACTTGTAGAATATATGAAGAACACTTAGAACTTGAAGATAGAACTTGAGAGAGATCAATTAGATGAATAAAATTGAAGAATGAAAGTGTTTGTAGGTGTTTTTGGTCGTTGGTGTATGGATTAGATATAAAGGATATGTAATTTTGTTTTCATGTAAATAAGTCATGAATGATTACTCATATTTTTGTAATTTTATGAGATATTTCATGCTAGTTGCCAAATGATGGTTCCCACATGTGTTAGGTGACTCACATGGGCTGCTAAGAGCTGATCATTGGAGTGTATATACCAATAGTACATACATCTAAAAGCTGTGTATTGTACGAGTACGAATACGAGTGCATACGAGTAGAATTGTTGATGAAACTGAACGAGGATGTAATTGTAAGCATTTTTGTTAAGTAGAAGTATTTTGATAAGTGTATTGAAGTCTTTCAAAAGTGTATAAATACATATTAAAACACTACATGTATATACATTTTAACTGAGTCGTTAAGTCATCGTTAGTCGTTACATGTAAGTGTTGTTTTGAAACCTTTAGGTTAACGATCTTGTTAAATGTTGTTAACCCAATGTTTATAATATCAAATGAGATTTTAAATTATTATATTATCATGATATTATCATGTATGAATATCTCTTAATATGATATATATACATTAAATGTCTTTACAACGATAATCGTTACATATATGTCTCGTTTAAAAATCATTAAGTTAGTAGTCTTGTTTTTACATATGTAGTTCATTGTTAATATACTTAATGATATGTTTACTTATCATAGTATCATGTTAACTATATATATATCCATATATATGTCATCATATAGTTTTTACAAGTTTTAACGTTCGTGAATCACCGGTCAACTTGGGTAGTCAATTGTCTATATGAAACATATTTCAATTAATCAAGTCTTAACAAGTTTGATTGCTTAACATGTTGGAAACATTTAATCATGTAAATATCAATCTCAATTAATATATATAAACATGGAAAAATTCGGGTCACTACAGTAGTAGTGGTAGTAGTAGTGGTAGTAGTAGTGGTAGTAGTAGTGGTAGTATTAGTGGTGGTGGTAGTAGTAGTAGTAGTAGTAGTAGTAGTAGTAGTAGTAGTAGTAGTAGTAGTAGTAGTAGTAGTAGTAGTAGTAGTAAGGCTACCTTAATGTAACAAGCCTTAAAAAAAAATAAACGCCTTTGCTCGGGCTCGAACCCGCGACCTCCCGCTAACCCAAAACACCTCTTAACCATTCATCCGTTACCTATTTCTTGTAATATGTCACGATTTTAAATATATAACATAAACAAAACTGTTATCCTTTTACTCCCACCTTCATCACCTCTTTTTATCATCATCATATATCATCAATCTTATCGTAATCATCATAAATCGTATAATCATTATCATCATCGTATAACGGCTTTCCTCAAGATACAAAGTGGATCGAATATTTGTAATATTGAGCCCAATTCCTATGTCCCAATCCACTAAAAAAACAAGTCCAAAAGTGAGAAAAACAATTCAGCCCTTTAACAAACAGATAAGAAGTCTATGATGTAACAAAATTTTGGGTTTTAATGTCTGTTTTGCTAGATCACATCAGCCACCGTTCTTCCTTCGTATAACATTAGTATGATTAGCATCATACAGTAGTTTGAGAAAGATGATGGTAACCCACGTTAATCCGTAACAGTAACAGCGAAGAAAAAAATAATAGCAACAGTAATACTTCGGTTTGGGTTTGTTTGTACGCAAGAGTAGGGTTTATGAGGGTGTTCTTTAGTGGTTTACGACTAGAAATAGGATATAGCAGTTGCAGTTGATCAACCATCTTCTCCGTTATCGTTTTACTGTTCATCATCATTTTTGTTTCATGTAGCAGCAACAGCAAGGTAGTTGTAAGCTGTCTTGGTCATCAAGTGCAAACAAAAACCATATCAGGTGATGTTGCAGCTATGGTGGTTATCAAGAGTAAAAGAGTGATGGTGTTATAGGGTTGATGAGTCGGTGAAGATGATGATTCACGAGAAGAAGAAACAGAATCATAGAAGTTGCATCGGATGTTGGTGATGGTTGTGTGTTGATGGTATTGAAGTTGGCAGTGGAAGTGATGGTGTCCGGGTTATGATGATTCTCCGGTGGTGGCTCGATGGTAACGAGGGTGGTGATGGGTTGAAGGTGGTGGAGGTTGTAGTGATGGAGGTGGTGATGATAATGGTTGTTCTCATCGACGGTAACAAACTTGATAGGTGTTTTGCTGGATTCCCAATTGAAACTGATACAGAATAAAAATGATACAGAAGTAGAAACTAGTGATGATGGGGTTTGATGATAGTGTTAATGGTGGGTTTCATCAACGAAGTTGGTGATGTCTGTTCGAATGGGAAACAAAGAGATGAGCTGGTTTTGATGATTTATCGATGATTGTTGTGGTTGAGCTTACAACCAAAATTTTATTTTGTGGATTGATCCGAGTAGAATAAGAGAAGAACCCGAAATGGGTTCCAAATGTGATGACCCGGGAATTTCCGACCAAATTTAAACTTAATCTTTATATGTTTCCGATACGATAAGCGAAGTATGTAATGTTGAGTCTAGAAACTTTTGAAACGATGTTCATATATTAAATTGACCTTCGACCATTCTCGACGATTCACGAACAATTAATTGTAAATAGATATGTGTGTATGTATATATAATTAATAATTCGAAATATAATTTGAAGTATTATATGTTGTTGTTATTAAAAATTAATAAAATAAAAATAGGGTATTATAATAATTATTATTTAAAATATATCTATATATAAATAAGGTATGTTGAAAATAAATATTTAATGATTGTAATACTCGTTTGATGTCCCGATTGATATTAAGGAAGTTTAATTAAAACTTATATGATTTTAAAATAAACGTTGATCCGAAAATGAGTTTTATAAGTTATAGTCTTATTAAAAGTATATTTAGGATCTAATTAGTTAATTTTAACACTTTTTATATTTTACTCATAAATGAGAGGGACAGTTGATGTACTTTTTAGTTATTAAATTAATGACTAAATTTTATACCATAAGGACCTAAATAAATAAAGACATTTAATCTAAAAATTTAGGATTTTTATGAGACCTTTTGTCCGCCACTGATTAACCACAAGAGCATGAAATATTGATCCGTAAATTGAATATATACCGGCGGCTTTACTATTCTACTAATTGACACAGTTTTAAAATGGATGATTGATTTGTTCACTGTTTCTCTTTTTAGTATTAGTGTTAAATTAATTAATTAATATATCCATTATTATAATCTATATCATTATAAAACTATATCTTGTATCTATTATTGAAACAATCTTGTATCTTATATCTCTAGATCGATATACATATATTTATGTGAGCTTCTGATTGTTAAAAACTACAAACGGTAGCCTATAATACCCACTACAACCATCGGGTATCACCTCAACCTTCCACCACCGTGAGCAACCGCTACATCCGGTCACCCTCTCAACCGCCACCTTCTTCTTCAATCAACGACCCTATCACTTGAACAACCCTCGATCAACCATCGTAAACTACCATGTTCATACCAACACTCGCCATCATTATAATATGCTACTTCCTGTCTTATATAGCGAAAGCCATCCCATTTAATTTACAGTATCCATTTATGTTTCAACCAAATCACCACCATAACTCGTCACCAAAAATTACCAAAAATTATTATTATTATTATTATTATTATTATTATTAATATTATTATTATTATTATTATTATTATTATTATTATTATTATTATTATTATTATTATTATTATTATTATTATTATTATTATTATTATTTTATCTAAGAAATATTAGATACATAAAAATATATTTGCTACATAATATATTAGTAATACATAAAAATTATAGAATAAACGTATTAACACGAATTATATAAATATTTACATATAATAAATTATTGATTTTCAACACATTAGTAATCACGTAGTTATATATAAAACTATCAAAATATTTATTATTTTAAATGAATATGCAAACTAAGTATACAAGATATATAATTTGAGATATAATATATAAATTTGTTCGACTACAATTATGTGTGTTAATAAATATATAAATGATATAGGTTCGTGAATCCGAGGCCAACCCTGCATTGTTCAATATAGACATATGTATTTTTACTACAAAATACATTAGGTGAGTTTCATTTGCTCCCTTTTACTCTTTACATTTTTAGGCTGAGAATACATGCAAATGCTTTATTAACTGTTTTATATAATTTATATGTGTGAGTTTTCATTTGCCTTTTTACCCTTTACATTTTTGGGCTGAGAATACATGCGCTGCTTTTATAACTGTTTTACGAAATAGACATGAGTAAATGAAACTACATTCTATGGATGGATTATTAAACCGAATATGCCCCTTTTTAGTCTGGTAATCTAATAATTAGGGAACAGACACCCTAATTGACGCGAATCCTAAAGATAGATCTATCGGGCCCAACAAGCCCCATCCAAAGTACCCGATGCTTTAGTACTTCGAAATTTTATATCATGTACGAAAGAGGATCCCGGAATGATGGGGATATTCTTATTATGCATCTTGTTAATGTCGGTTACCAGGTGTTCAATCCATATGAATGATATTTTTGTCTCTATGCATGGGACGTATGTTTATGAGAAATGGAAATATGAAATTTTGTGGTCTATTAAAATTATGAAATGATTATTTATGTTAAACTAATGAACTCACCAACCTTTTAATTGACACTTGAAAGCATGTTTATTCTCAGGTATGCAATAAATCTTCCACTGTGCATTTGCTCATTTTAAGGACATTACTTGGAGTCATTAATGGCATATTTCAAAAGACGTTGCATTCGAGTCGTCGAGTTCATCAAGATTATTATTAAGTTAATTATAGTTGGATATATTATGAAATGGTATGCATGTCGTCAACTTTCGTTGTAAAGAAAGATTGTCTTTTAAAATTGAATGCAATGTTTGTAATATGTATCATATAGAGGTCAAGTACCTCGCGATGTAACCAACTGTTGTGAATTGTTTATAATTGATATGGACTTCGTCTGGATGGATTAGGACGGGTCTTTACAGTTGGCATCAGAGCTGGTATAACGCCGTCCATGTGTGGCGGGTTAGTCGTAAAGGAGGTTCTCACAGTGTTACTTGTGACAAAGCATTGGCTCTTACTCCTTGCGATCCCTTACGAGGGTTGGCAGTAGCCGAGAGGCAGGCCCTAAAATCAGTATCTGAGGTACACTCAGTGGTCACCAGGCGGTTAGCTGGGAAGGCACTGGGTGGGACGGTGGTTGTCCCCACTGTATTTACAGTTTTTATCAGAGCGGTGGTCTTAGCGAACCAGGTCTGCATTAGTGTGTCTAACTGATAAGTCGTTAGGATGCATTAGTGAGTCTGGACTTTGACTGTGTCTGCATGTCAAAAGTTTTGCTTATCATTCGTGTCGAAAATCATCTACTTATTATCCTTAGGAAATTACCTGCTTATCATTCTTTGTCTAGACACATCTTACTGCAATGATTGCATGAATAGTGTATAGACAAAATCCATATATTAGCCTATCTGTCACTGTAAACTTTATCTGACACGTTTCCTTAATTTTCTCCGTAATTCATGGGGTCTTTGGAAGTATGTATAGATATTCTGTATATAATTAGAATACCATTCGATATTCGAAAATCATTTCATATCAAAACCCTTTAACTGATCGTGAGAGATGGATCCTACACCTAGCTTGGATTCCATTAGTTTCGAAAGCGATTTCGAGATGTATATTGAAGCAGACTCCGAAGTCAATGAACCAGAAGTGCCTCAACCATTTAGTTATTTTTATTTTTGGAGGAGATGGGGGTAGGTCCGAGACTTACTCACTCGATGGAGAAATGAAGAAGGCGAGCCCTACCGCGAATCAAACTTACCTCCTAACATCGGAGAAAACGATGTACTCACCGGTGAACCTATGCGCAAAACTGTATTCACCCTTCTTGCTAAAGTTTTCCACCTCGAAGGTCGCATTACTGCAATCTCAGAAAATATTCAACCTCTACTTTCGAATACCAATCGAAGGGGAATATTAGAAGAAGTTAGGGAACTTTGAATTGATAATCAAGATCTATCGAATCAGATGAGTGGATGGATAGAAATGATAGAGAGTAGGATAGAAACCCTGACAAGAATGGTGCGTGAATTACAAACTATACTTATTACACCAACATCATCATCAACCTCAGCACCAATAACACTTGTAACACCGACAGCAACAGTACCACCATCAGCAGCACCAGCAGCATAACCAGTACCAACCACAACAACATCATCACACGTCTCAACCTCGCAATCTATACCTCAAGCATAATCATCGTTCTACGAATCGTTCTACATAAACTATCTTCGTCCTTCATGGCGATTATATAATCTCTAATGTTTTAGAGATTTTGTACTCTAGTTTTAACCGTAAATCTAATGAGTTTAATATCATGTTAACTCATTAAACCCATGATTACATCTGAAGAAAATATATATGTATATATATTTTTTCATAACGATTGTAATTAAAAATTCTTTTGTACAAACTGTTAATGATGAAAATATTTTAACGGGTAGGTAAAATCCGAGGAACATTTAAATTTCACATTAATAAGTTACACTGTACATTCTTCGAATCTGATTCAACAGTCATTTACTATCCTACTTACATCTATCGATATACGAATCCGTTCACCACAGAATAACCATTTTCATTCAATTTCATATTCGGATTTTGATTTATCAGAATCCAACAAGTGGCATAATGAAGAACACATTTGACGAAATAAAATTTGATAGAAACAAACAAATTAACTACGAAAAATCTTGTTAAGAACCCACGCTAACTGTTTCCAGCTAACTGTTCCTAGCTAACTGATTACATTTTATTTATCGCAGTTTATTTATTGCAATTTACATTCTCGCAATTTTATTTATCGTCATTTAATTTCTGTTATTTACATTACGCATTTTATTTATCGTTATTTAATTTTTGTTATTTACTTTACGCATTTTAAAAATCGGGACACGTATACAAGGTTTTGACATATCATATCGACGCATTTATATATATTATTTGGAATAACCATAGACACTCTATATGCAGTAATGAACGAGTTCTCTATACAGGATTGAGGTTGATTCTACAATAATATATATAATTTGAGTTGTGATAGAGTCTGAGACATGTACACGGGTCACGATACATATAAATTAATTCGAATATTATATAGTAAACTATATATGAATTATTATTTGTACACTGCTAACTGAGGACTATCAAGTGAGGACTATCAACATTGGATAAATAAAAAATGAATTGAAATATTGATCATAACATATGAAACTAAACATATCTTCAAGTTTGCCACTTGATTTCATTTTAAACGCCATTTGTATCTTGACAATTCTAATATGCGTTCAAACCTTTCATAATTCTTGAAAACACCTCAATTGAAAGGATGAACCAACCGCACTTCATCTATGGAAGAAAAGATTGACGCATATAGTTATGCACCTGAAAACTCCCGGACCCTAAGTAAAAGTTTAACACGTGTCTGTGTTAGCTCCATTGGCATTGTTATTACCGAAAATAACATTGCAACTCTTTTTCAAATTAGCCAATTTTATCACAGCTTTAACAAATCAACTTCAACTTCCATTCGAATTAGCCTTATTATAACCTCGATATATAAGTTTGCCTGTCGTCATCGTTACCGGAGAACCGTTTATATTTCACCACTTTAGCAGTAAAATTACCAGCAACTTCAATGAATTTGGACTTTCCGAAAAATTATTATAATCATTGAAACCCCATCTTGTATTCATCTATACCCTGTAACAATAATTGCCATACCAATTACCGGGAATCAGCAATCAGTATTTCGAATCTCGTAGCATTTCTACATCAATAGTTATATGTATACATATAACAAGTATCTCCTACAATTACGACCTTCAATTCTGAAATTTTGAAAAGGCACCCAGTTTACGAATCGATACTCTGAATGTTGAAAAAGCTGAATGAAGCAGCAGAAACTGTAGGCAACCGTAAACGACCTTAGTCGTCGGAAGTTTGATGATAAAGAATAATATGTTGGAAAAACTCAGAAACGTTGGAACTGGAAAACGGATAGAGTTAACCATGAAGGAGACCAAGGACAAATACAAGGACCATACCCTATATTCAAAGAATCCAGATAATTCTGGATCCGTTGAAATCTTTAGAGAATATCATGCCCCGAAGTCATGTTAAAATCTTGCGGAAAATCTTTCTCCATCAACCATCGAACTTAGAAATTCCAAAATATCATCATCAATATCTTCGATATTTCAGAGGATATTTTCATAAATATTCTCGTCCAAAATTATATACCTCTTCGTGCTTCCTGTGTATCATTATATTGGAAACATTCAAGAGAAAATTTAGTACCGAAAAGCAGATTATGCGAAACTATGAAGAAAGTCGTGGACAAATCACAAAGAATAAGTTTGACTTCAAAGAATCTAAATGATTCAATGTCTGATAAAGTCTTTAGTGAATATCTTGCTCCTTACTCTGAACCCTTGCAGACAATAGTTTCTATCATCCGCTGATCTTAGATATTCCGAGATATTATCGTATCTTTCATTATTAATATCCTCCATATTTTTGGAGATATTTTTATAACTATTCTTATCTGAAATCATTAATCTCTTCGTGCTATCAGTATTACATCATATAGAAACTGTTAGTTTCTATATTCTGTAAACTTTCGAGCTTAAAATATGAATGTTATTGAAGTAATGTTGGGAACTGATGCATGAGTTAGTATAATATAATGACACTTGATCAACGTGATTATATTACAGTAAGTCATGCTGAGTTTCTAATGGGACGTGATGATTCATAGATCCTAACGTCATCACGTTCCATGTTACATAACTCTTTCATTATGCTTAACTTCTGAACATATCAAGAAAGTATTTTCTTGATAGTTCTATTCTCAGTGATTCTGGTAATTTGATAAATCAAATCGTGCTAATACATTAGTTCTTATTTAGAACACGATGTTTATTCGAAATTCCATACTTACGAATTCTGGACCATTACTCGCTTTACTAGAGGTCAGGAGGATAATAAAAAGACAAAGAGCTCCAAAATATAAGAGAAAATATAAAGCCCAACAACAACACCGAAATTACAAACCGTGGATATTAATACGAATAGCAATATAAAGGTATAATTAAGAATAGTATCACCTCAAGGGCGAAGTAGAAGAAAACAGATTCCTCGATGGAAGTTGGAAAAGGAGAATGATTGTTGCGATAGTAAGGATAAGGACAAGGATCAGAACTGGATTAAGCATTTTCACAATCTTTTGAATTTGGGGATTGAGTATAGGAATGGTGGAAAATAATGAAACGGAAAAAGTTTAATTTATAATGGAAATATCGGATCGAGTAATCGAGGCAGATCACCGTATTTAATTATAGAGATTCTAATTTCCTTAATTACCTAAGAATCAAATCTTATCACGAAGATTTTCTCCAAATCCCTTAAATTCTGGAATTCAACCCTGACTCTGTCAAAATATTAAGACGAATCTTTACTTTTCCTATTTCAATCTTTTGCGATAGCTTCACTCATACGCTTCAAGTAATCGAAATTATTTTATCATTATTATTCAATGATGATAAACCTCTAATTATCAACTCATATTGGTCATGAAAACATTTTTATTGTAAGCCATGACCACCTCACTCAAATTTCGGGATGAAATTTCTTTAACGGGTAGGTACTGTGATGACCTGGGAATTTCTGACCAAATTTAAACTTAATCTTTATATGTTTCCGATACGATAAGCGAAGTATGTAATGTTGAGTCTAGAAACTTTTGAAACGATGTTCATATATTAAATTGACCTTCGACCATTCTCGACGATTCACGAACAATTAATTGTAAATAGATATGTGTGTATGTATATATAATTAATAATTCGAAATATAATTTGAAGTATTATATGTTGTTGTTATTAAAAATTAATAAAATAAAAATATTGTATTATAATAATTATTATTTAAAATATATCTATATATAAATAAGGTATGTTGAAAATAAATATTTAATGATTGTAATACTCGTTTGATGTCCCGATTGATATTAAGCAAGTTTAATTCAAACTTATATGATTTTAAAATAAACGGTGATCCAAAAATGAGTTTTATAAGTTATAGTCTTATTAAAAGTATATTTAGGATCTAATTAGTTAATTTTAACACTTTTTATATTTTACTCATAAATGAGAGGGACAGTTGATGTACTTTTTAGTTATTAAATTAATGACTAAATTTTATACCATAAGGACCTAAATAAATAAAGATATTTAATCTAAAAATTTGGGATTTTTCTGAGACCTTTTGTCCACCACTGATTAACCACAAGAGCACGAAATATTGATCCGTAAATTGAATATCAATTGAATATATACCGGCGGCTTTACTATTCTACTAATTGACACAGTTTTAAAATGGATGATTGATTTGTTCACTGTTTCTCTTTTCATTATTAGTGTTAAATTAATTAATTAATATATCCATTATTATAATCTATATCATTATAAAACTATATCTTGTATCTATTATTGAAACAATCTTGTATCTTATATCTCTAGATCGATATACATATATATATGTGAGCTTCTGATTGTTAAAAACTACAAACGGTAGCCTATAATACCCACTACAACCATCGGGTATCACCTCAACCTTCTACCACCGTGAGCAACCACTACATCCGGTCACCCTCTCAACCGCCACCTTCTTCTTCAATCAACGACCCTCTCACTTGAACAACCCTCGATCAACCATCGTGAACTACCATGTTCAGTCACCATCGCTACAGTTATATATATATATATATATATATATATATATATATATATATATATATATATATATATATATATATATATATATATATATATATATATATATATATATATATATACGTAGTATATATTTTTTTTGCTTCGATCATAATCCCAACAAACCACTGGCTAATTAATTGAATGAGATTAGCATATTTTATTTAAAACTACCAAGCAACCTCACTTTAGTTATCTAAATAATCATTGTTGCTGCACGTTTCCTTTCTGACCAACAATTGTAATATTTTTTTATGTGTCGGCCACTACAACTTTGTTAATGTATTGGTGATGTTATAATAATGATAATGGTCCCTTGGTTGATGATGTTAATTAGGCGAGATGATGATGATACAGGAGATAGACACATGAAGATAACGATTATGATGATGATGATATTGTTGTGATATTGATTGATCCTATTTTGGTCAATTTATTTTTAAGAAAATGAAGGAAAACAGTAAGGAAGATAAAAGAAAATAACATCCAAATACTAACAGATAAGTGTGGTGGATAGATGGTTAAGAGGGGTGTTGGTTTAACTAAGGGTTGGAGGTTCGAGTCTGATAACCGGGTTCCTTGTTTGTTTTTTTTTTTTTATCATTTTCAAAGTTGGGCTGAGAGTGAACTTCGGTTGGGCTGAATTCATTCCTTTGTCTGTTGGGATGAAACCCAACTCCAATTTTCTCTTAGGCTTGATCATAGGACGGGCTAATAGAATAAATAGGTATGGGTATTGAAAGATAACAGAAAAGCACTTATGGCAGAATGGTTTAGGTGTGTGCGGGTAAGCGAGTGGTCGCGGGTTCAATCCTTGTTGGTGACATCATATTTTTAAAGCTTGTTTTGAGGTAGTTTTTCATTACCAAAAATTATTATTATTATTATTATTATTATTATTATTATTATTATTATTATTATTATTATTATTATTATTATTATTATTATTATTATTTTATTATCTAAGAAATATTAGATACATAAAAATATATTTGCTACATAATATATTAGTAATACATAAAAATTATAGAATAAACATATTAACACGAATTATATAAATATTTACATATAATAAATTATTGATTTTCAACATATTAGTAATCACGTAGTTATATATAAAACTATCTAAATATTTATTATTTTAAATGAATATGCAAACTAAGTATACAAGATATATAATTTGAGATATAATATATAAATTTGTTCGACTACAATTATGTGTGTTAATAAATATATAAATGATATAGGTTCGTGAATCCGAGGCCAACCCTGCATTGTTCAATATAGACATATGTATTTTTACTACAAAATACATTAGGTGAGTTTCATTTGCTCCCTTTTACTCTTTACATTTTTGGGCTGAGAATACATGCAAATGCTTTATTAACTGTTTTACAATATTTATATGTGTGAGTTTTCATTTGCCTTTTTACCCTTTATATTTTTGGGCTGAGAATACATTCGATGCTTTTATAATTGTTTTACGAAATAGACAAGAGTAAATGAAACTACATTCTATGGATGGATTATTAAACCGAATATGCGCCTTTTTAGTCTGGTAATCTAAGAATTAGGAAACAGACACCCTAATTGATGTGAATCCTAAAGATAGATCTATCGGGCCCAACAAGCCCCATCCAAAGTACCGGATGCTTTAGTACTTCGAAATTTTATATCATGTACGAAGGAGGATCCCGGAATGATGGGGATATTCTTATTATGCATCTTGTTAATGTCGGTTACCAGGTGTTCAATCCATATGAATGATATTTTTGTCTCTATGCATGGGACGTATGTTTATGAGAAATGGAAATATGAAATCTTGTGGTCTATTAAAATTATGAAATGATTATTTATGTTAAACTAATGAACTCACCAACCTTTTGGTTGACACTTGAAAGCATGTTTATTCTCAGGTATGCAATAAATCTTCTGTTGTGCATTTGCTCATTTTAAGGACATTACTTGGAGTCATTCATGGCATATATCAAAAGATGTTGCATTCGAGTCGTCGAGTTCATCAAGATTATTATTAAGTCAATTATAGTTGGATATATTATGAAATGGTATGCATGTCGTCAACTTTCGTTGTAAAGAAAGATTGTCTTTTAAAATCGAATGCAATGTTTGTAATATGTATCATATAGAGGTCAAGTACCTCGTGATGTAACCAACTGTTGTGAATCATTTATAATTGATATGGACTTCGTCCGAATGGATTAGAACGGGTCTTTACACCAAACATAGAACATGATACAGTGATTTGTTAAGGATTTGTGGTTAGTTAATCGGTTTTAAAGGTGGTGGTTTGGGTTTGATCACTAAGGATGGTTAAGTGTGAAGGTTATTTAAACAGAAAGACAAATGAACATGTGGGTTTGAGTAAGTCTAAATGTCTGTGTGAATGTATACTATATATATTGAGATAGAAGGATGTAGTATAATATAATAATAATTATAATAATATTAAATAATAATCCTAATCAAATTAAACGTGCTAGTGGAGAAGGATCAATTAATCACAGTATAGCAGCCTAATAATTTAGAGTCACTTTTCCGACAGTTTATCACGGATGGCCATATCGTGTCCATTGCTAAACAGTTAACGTATAAAAGTGTTCCTAAAATCTCAAATTTTTAGATTAAATATATTTAATTATTTCAGTCATTAGCTGTTTGGAACCTGATCAAAAAGGTCTGGTAATTATTTATTTTCTGTACAAAATAATATATACGGAGTACTAAAATTTAAAATAAAAAGGTAAAAATATGTTTAACAAATCTAGAATCTTCGTAATCACTTTACACTCCAACTTTTATTTTAATCCTTCATAAACTCATGTTAAATCTATATGAACGCTAACGAAATGTCAACTGAGTAATACAAACTTTGACAAATTAAGCTCAAAATCATTTATATTTAACATACTCTCTCTATATATATAAACAGTTTTTAATAGTAAGTTTTACTACATAAATATATTACATATTTTTAAACAAATAGATTTAATATAATTTTATATATTTACAAGAAATATTTATATACATATATATACATATATATATATATATATATATATATATATATATATATATATATATATATATATATATATATATATATATATATATATATATCTATATATTTATTACAATAGTTTTCATTACATCGCATATTATTTTACATATTTATTTCCAACAATAAATCATATATTATTTCAAATAATCTTTCAAATTTATTATATATATATATATATATATATATATATATATATATATATATATATATATATATATATATATATATATATATATATATATATATATGTGTGTGTGTATATATATATATATATATATATATATATACATACATATATCTATTTACAATTTGTTGTTCGTGAATCGTCGGAAATGGTCGAAGTCAAATGAATGTACGAAAATAATTCAAAAATTTTGAGACGCAACATAACGGACTTTACTAATCATGTCAGAATTATGAGATCGTATCGTGAGTTTAGTTCAAAATTAGTCAAAAATTTTCAGGTCGTGACATTTAACTCTTCAAAATTACAAACAGCACCTAATCAGGACTAAAAGCAGCGCTGTTAGCCCAAAAGTGGCGCTCCTAGATTCTTTCAGCTCACACTAGAAATTAAAAATGTCCGGGCTCGAATTACGGTCGTCTGGGCTTTTGATTCGCCTCAATCCGAGTTCGTATGAGGAAGTTATGACCAACTTGGTGAAAGTGCGCATAACCTCTCTTTACACGCTCCATTCTCCACGTTTCCAACACCCGACACCCTAAACATTATATTATTAATAAAATAATATACTTATCGTTTAAACACCTCTAGGAACATTCACGCTATGAAACACGGGGTGTTACAACTCTCCCCCACTTGAACTCGATCGCGTCCTCGCGATCTAAACCTCATCGCGAACAAGGAAAGTACACCTTCCTCAACTTTTTGAGTTCTCACACAATGCTGGACCCTTCGATGCCGCCATTGCATCCTATAAGTCCCACTTCTTTGGAATGTAACGTTCTACCCACACAACGATCCTCCATGATTCCTTGGCATACTCTAATTTACGACTTAGAGTATCCTCACCAATCGGCAACTAATTTGATTAATCCACACCACGTACATGGTGATGGAATTTCCCGCAAGCTCTTCGGTAACTCCAACTAGCACGCAACCTTGCACGACTCACAACTCGTCCACCATTACCCTGTGAACATCGTTTTGATCGTCCATTAAGGATGATCTTGTCACTTCTCGCGCGTACAAGTCCTTAATACTCTAAAGAACTCACTTTCGAACGCGCTCTACACTAACATATCTCTACACGAGACAGTCAAAATCAACACTCTATGTCCCGAGTTCGCTCACCAAATGGGACGACTTCTAACAAACCGCTCGAACATGCCTACCAAACCGAGGCAACACCGTACCCTCTGGGTACATACTCCCCCACTTAGGGTCTTAACCTCATACTTTCACCATCAAGATAATAACATCCCGTGGAATATTAACATTCCACAGTACACATGACCGATCTTAACGTTGGTCATACGCACTAATCCTCCATGGACTCATAACAAGGTACTCGAACCTCGACATTTCAAATTAGCCAAAATGCTAATGCCCGCTAAACACCGCAACCAATCACAGTTGTATCTTCGGGTTTCTCACCGGCACCCAAGTACAATTAAATCACACCATCAGAGTCAAACATTACACGAGCAGGTATAAGGAGACACTTGATGCAGTGTTATGTAATCTCCCACTACTACCACTGAGTCTCAAGAGCTCGACCCTTACGGGGTCTCCTCTCGGTGTCACACGTCACTTGACTACTCGAAGTCACACAAGTCTAACGAACCTTACGGCTCAATACCCATAACTTTCTAGCAACACCTGCTAGTCACCATCCACCTAGGCCGCACAGCTAGCCTATTAACTCTTTAACTCATCATTAAGGGGATGCTTGGAAACACCAAGACTTACACCTTTCCAACTTCGTCTTAACCATTAACACGATTACCTCCACACATCCAGGATAGTCAACAACTATCACTACAAGAAAAACGGGCTTATAGGACCAATTTTTATTTGGTCAAAAAAGCGAAGGTCCTAAAAAACTACATATTAGGACTATTATTCCATGGTCCTAACAGGGTCATGGAAAGGGTCCTAACAAAATACTATTTAGGACCTTTTAGTAATTGTGTCCTATATGTTGATTGACAGAATTTATTTAGGGTCCTAAAAGGTATAACTAATAGGATACTTTTTAAAGGTCCTATCATAACTTGTGACCTTTTTAAAAAGGGTCCTATAATGGATTAAATAGGACCTTTTATTAATGGTGTCCTATATGTTGATTGACGGAATTTATTTAGGGTCCTAAAAGGTATAACTAACATGACACTTTTTAACGGTCCTATCATAACTTGTGACCTTTTTAAAAAGGGTCCTATAATGGGATTAAATAGGACCTTTTAGTAATGGTGTCCTATATGTTGATTGACGGAATTTATTTAGGGTTCTAAAAGGTATAACTAACAGGACACTTTTTAAACGTCCTATCATAACTTGTGACCTTTTTAAAAAGGGTCATATAATGGAATTAAATAGGACCTTTTAGTAATGGTGTCCTATATGTTGATTGACGAAATTTAATTAGGGTCCTAAAAGGTATAATTAATAGGACACTTTTTAAAAGTCCTATCATAACTTGTGACCTTTTTAAAAAGAGTCTTATAATGGGATTAAATAGGACCTTTTAGTAATGGTGTCCTATATGTTATTTGACTGAATTTATTTAGGGTCCTAAAAGGTATAACTAATATGACACTTTTTAAATGTCCTATCATAACTTGGGACCTTTTTAAAAAGGGTCATATAATGGCATTAAATAGGACCTTCTAGTAATGGTGTCATATATGTTGATTTAGGAAATTTATTTAAGTTTCTAAAAGGTATAATAGAACACTTTTTAAAAGGTCCTATTAACTCCAACATCATGAACTAGTAATAAACAATCAAGTGTTTTATAAAAAGTGGAGCAGGGACTCGAACCCACGACGTCCCCTTTGCATACCAACATCCTAACCATTTGACCCATTGTGTTAACCTAATTTTTTTTATACATAAAACCGTTAAGCTAGATAGTTGGAGTAATTTCAAAGTTAATAGAACTCCAACAACAGGTCCTATAATGGGATTAAATATGACATTTAAGTAATAGTGTCCTATATGTTGACTAACAGAATTTATTTAGGGTCCTAAAAGATATAACTAATAGGACACTTTTTTAAAGGTCCTGTTATAACTTGTGACCTTTTTAAAAATGGTCCTATAATGGGAAGATCCAATGACATAATAGAAAAAATAAATGGTGGGTCTTAATCAGAGAATAATAGAGTAGTTTATAATATAACTTCATGGATTAAAAGTTTGGTCGGAAATAATGTACGTAATTGAGGTAAAAGAACTATCTAGAATCCACGGTTGAAAGATTGGAAAATGAAGTTGTGAAGATGAAGTGGATTATAATTGGGTTGATTTTGATTTGTATCTTTTGTTCGTTAAGTTGTATGGTTGAAATAATCCAGGTAAAAAAGCTAAAAACAACTGCAGTTTGTTATGGTGCATTTTGTATCGTTTTTTGTTCTAGTTGTGTGGTTGTACCATTTTGTATGTTTAATGAAATTGTATGAATTTGATCAGTGCAATGAAATGGTATTGAGTTGTATGTTTAACTCTTCTTGTTAAAACTGCATTTTGCTATCGAGCTGATTGTAAAGGTTTGCAAAAATAGTTTACAAACTTGAAATGGGTCAAACTTAGTAACAAATGATGATCACATTTTACAACCGTCATCATATTTTTGCAACCATGTTCAAAATGGGTCAATTTTGCATCCATGGTCATAATGGGTCAATAAAGTATGTATCTTGAATACCAAAACTCAAAATTAACACAGTCGTAACTTCTTTAAGTATAGGCAAAAAATAGTTAGCAGCTCTTAGACATAAACATTAAACATTACCATAATAACATTACATAAACTGATTTTTGCATACATAACACAATCACACAAAAAAAAAAAAAGACTTAAACTGATTGTTGCATTCATAACCCAAACCCCAAAAAAAGACTTTAACTGATTATTGTATACATAACAAAATCAACATAATAACATTACTTCAAAAAAAAAAAAAAAAACTTAATTCTGACTTCCACTTCCAAAAGACTTCATTGTAATCACTCCTTACTTTTCTTCATAGCACCATTCCACTTGATTCAGACTTCCTTTTAAAACCTTCAACATTACTCCTTACTTTTCTTCTTAGCACCACTTCTACATCTATCATTTCTTAGACAATTTCCCACCATTGTTCAAGCTTTCATTTTCATAAAAACTCCTTATCCTGTTTTATTTTAGGTCGACTGGTAGCAACTTTCTTAGGTGGTAGGAGGGTGGTTGATACTGTTGAGTACTTACAAACTGTTTTCCAGTGCCTATGAACTCTGAATTTGAATCAATGTTAAAATGAAAGATTTGCATATCCACATCAATATCTTCTATGTGGTTATCTTCATCTACAACGTAATCACGTCATCACAATCATTGTCTTCGTTTACAAATTGAAGACTAACTGCTAAAATTATAATTTTAGGTTATGATTTGGAATTGATTGATATAAACTTCGAATATGGTAAAATCGGCAGTAGGAATGAATGGCTAAAGATAATTCTTACCTTTTTTGTGCTCCATCAGACTCTTCATAATCATTATCTTCGTCTTCTTGATTCATCATCATATTGATACAATTTTAGGGTTACGTGGGTATTTACGAACTGGTAGGATTTTAAGGTTTAATGTTGGGGATGTTGGGTTTTGATATGCAGGGAGCACAATGTGTGTGGACAATTATACCCTCACGGGTAAAACACATAATTAAACTAACGGTGTTTTCTGACAGAAATTAGAAAGAGTGGTCAACCATGTAACTTTTGTATACTTGAGTGACCAATTATGCAATGTTTAAAAAAACGGAAACGTGCCTCGAGGAACATGTAAGTAAGCAACAGTAGCAAAGTTATTTCATCTTTCACCTCTTTAAGAACATGTTCACATGGTGCAATATCTTTGCATGTACATGCAAGATGTTCCTTCATTCTCTTCACTCCCCCGGTGATGGTTTTACTACAAAACTTGCATTTGATATATTTGTAATTTTTTTACACCACCTCCCGGTACATCTTGTTCTACTTCGTCCCCATACTTTCATGCGGGATTTTTCCCTTTTACTAGCCATCCTTTACCTAGCAAAAAGAGCATTGAACCATTCAATAGTATAAGCATAAATATAACAGTTACACACAATGGGTCAACACATAATCAGTAGCACAATGAGTACACAGTTACACACAATATTTTTATTTTATGTTAAATGCAAGTTTTGAGATATAATCAGTAGCACAATGGGTCAACACATATTCATGAGATATAATCAGTCAACACAATGGGTACACACAATAATCATAACATAACAAGTTTACAACCTATACTTAATCAAATAACATTATAATTTACAAGTCTATATCTTGCCTACTTATTTTTATTTTATGATGCCTTTCTATATATATATATATATATATATATATATATATATATATATATATATATATATATATATATATATATATATATATATATATATATAACATCAGAAAAGCAGAATCAGAACAGCAAAACAGTAACAACATTTTTATTTTATGTTATGATCTGCTTCTGCATACTTTCAACTAAAAACATGGATTTTATAGTGTTTGCCATCAGAATAGCATATAATTAACATCAGAACAGCAGATAATTAACATCAAAACAACTAATAATTAACATTAGATCATCAGAACAAATAATTAATCATTCAGTAGTCATGGGATGATGGAAATACCAGCAAGAGAGTTGTTGCTGGTAATGCTCCCCGTCTGTCAGGTAATGCTCCCTGATAAAGCAAGAGAGTTGTTAAATGAATTAGAAGTCCTCGGATATGCAGAATAAGAGGTACTAATAGTACTTATTTGATTATGGTTAAATTAGACTTAGAAGATTTATTGATTGTTATAGCGGAACGTCATACAAAATATCATTTTATTTACATATTTATTATACAACCCGTTAGGGTCATAAAAAGTTGTCCTTATTGTTGTAAGTTGTAACTAAATGTTTATTATATCTAATGAGATGTTAAATTATTATATTATCATGATATTATGATATATTACTATATCTTAATATGATATATATATATATATATATATATATATATATATATATATATATATATATATATATATATATATATATATATATTAAATGTCGTTACAACAATAATCGTTACATATATGCCTCGTTTTGAAAATCATTAAGTTAGTAGTCTTGTTTTACATATGTAGTTCATTGTTAACATACTTAATGATATACTTAATTATCATTTTATCATGTTAAACATAGTGTATCAATATCTTAATATGATTCATATGTATTTAGTAAGACGTTGTTATAACGATAATCGTTATATATATCGTTTCGAGTTTCTTAAATCAATAAACTCAATTTTATGTATATAACTCATTGTTAAAATACCTAATGAGATACTTACTTATCATAATATCATGTAAACTATATATGTCATCATATAGTTTGTACAAGTTTTAACGTTCGTGAATCACCGGTCAACTTGGGTGGTCAATTGTCTATATGAAACCTATTTCAATTAATCAAGTCTTAATAAGTTTGATTGCTTAACATGTTGGAAACACTTATTCATGTAAATATCAATTTCATTTAATATATATAAACATGGAAAAGTTCGGGTCACTACAGTTGTAGTGACCCGAACTTTTCCATGTTTATATATATTAATTGAGATTGATATTTACATGATTAAATGTTTCCAACATGTTAAGCAATCAAACTTTTTAAGACTTGATTAATTGAAATATGTTTCATATAGACAATTGACCACCCAAGTTGACCGGCGATTCACGAACGTTAAAACTTGTAAAAACGACATGATGATATATATATGGATATACATATGGTTAACATGAGATTATGATAAGTAAGTATCTCCATAAGTATATTAACAATGAGTTATATACATATAAACAAGACTACTAACTTAAGGATTTCGAAACGAGACATATATGTAACGATTATCGTTGTAACGACATTTAAATGTATATATATCATATTAAGATATATTAATATATCATAATATCATGATAATATAATAATTTAACATCTCATTAGATATAATAAACAATGGGTTAACAATATTAATTGAGATCGTTAACTTAAAGGTTTCAAAACAACACTTACATGTAACGACTAACGATGACTTAACGACTCCGTTAAAATGTATATACATGTAGTGTATTTAGATGTATTAAAATACTTTTGGAAGACTTCAAGACATATATCGAAACACTCATACTTAACGAAAATGGTTACAGTTACTTCCCATTCTTTTCTTTCATCAAGAATTCTAGTCGTATTCTTACCCGTATTATACACAGCTTCAAAACGTACTTACTATGGGTATATACCAATAGGAACTAGCATAGGATTCCACTCTTGATTATTTCATGTATGACTAATCAATTTTAACTTCTACCATGAGCTAGTCAACTAACTAGAACTCCTTTTAACCCCACTCACCACTCACCAATTAACACTCATCATTCACTCCATTTCACTTCCAAATCTCTTTCTAATTCTCTCTCAACACACCCACACTATTATGAACGTATTTTTCCAGTAGTTAATCATCATCTTCATCAAAAATCACTTCAAGAATCAAGCTATAATCATCATAGGAAGAACACTTCAAGAATACTTCAAAAATCCCTTCAAGTTTACTAATTTACTTCCAAGCTTTCTAATCCATTCCAAGTAATCATCTAAGATCAAGAAACCTTTGTTATATACAGTAGGTTATCTTTCTTATTCAAGGTAATATTCATATTCAAACTTTGATTCAATTTCTATAAATATAAACTATCTTAATTCGAGCAAAAATCTTACTTGAACTTGTTTTTGTGTCAAGATCCTACTTCAAGAACTTTCAAGCCATCCAAGATCCTTTGAAGCTAGATCATTTCTTGTCACTTCCAGTAGGTTTACCTACTAAACTTGAGGTAGTAATGATATTCATAACATCATTCGATTCATATATATAAAACTATCTTATTCGAAGGTTTAAACTCGTAATCACTAGAACATAGTTTAGTTAATTCTAAACTTGTTCGCAAACAAAAGTTAATCCTTCTAACTTGACTTTTAAAATTAACTAAACACATGTTCTATATCTATATGATATGCTAACTTAATGATTTAAAACCTGGAAACACGAAAAACACCGTAAAACCGGATTTACGCCGTCGTAGTAACACCGCGGGCTGTTTTGGGTTAGTTAATTAAAAACTATGATAAACTTTGATTTAAAAGTTGTTATTCTGAAAAAATGATTTTTATTATGAACATGAAACTATATCCAAAAATTATGGTTAAACTCAAAGTGGAAGTATGTTTTCTAAAATGGTCATCTAGACGTCGTTCTTTCGACTGAAATGACTACCTTTACAAAAACGACTTGTAACTTATTTTTCTGACTATAAACCTATACTTTTTCTGTTTAGATTCATAAAATACAGTTCAATATGAAACCATAGCAATTTGATTCATTCAAAACGGATTTAAAATGAAGAAGTTATGGGTAAAACAAGATTGGATAATTTTTCTCATTTTAGCTACGTGAAAATTGGTAACAAATCTATTCCAACCATAACTTAATCAACTTGTATTGTATATTATGTAATCTTGAGATACCATAGACACGTATACAATGTTTCGACCTATCATGTCGACACATCTATATATATTTCGGAACAACCATAGACACTCTATATGTGAATGTTGGAGTTAGCTATACAGGGTTGAGGTTGATTCCAAAATATATATAGTTTGAGTTGTGATCAATACTGAGACACGTATACACTGGGTCGTGGATTGATTCAAGATAATATTTATTGATTTATTTCTGTACATCTAACTGTGGACAACTAGTTGTAGGTTACTAATGAGGACAGCTGACTTAATAAACTTAAAACATCAAAATATATTAAAAGTGTTGTAAATATATTTTGAACATACTTTAATATATATGTATATATTGTTATAGGTTCGTGAATCAACAGTGGCCAAGTCTTACTTCTCGACGAAGTAAAAATCTGTGAAAGTGAGTTATAGTCCCACTTTTAAAATCTAATATTTTTGGGATGAGAATACATGCAGGTTTTATAAATGATTTACAAAATAGACACAAGTACGTGAAACTACATTCTATGGTTGAATTATCGAAATCGAATATGCCCCTTTTTATTAAGTCTGGTAATCTAAGAATTAGGGAACAGACACCCTAATTGACGCGAATCCTAAAGATAGATCTATTGGGCCTAACAAACCCCATCCAAAGTACCGGATGCTTTAGTACTTCGAAATTTATATCATATCCGAAGGGTGTCCCGGAATGATGGGGATATTCTTATATATGCATCTTGTTAATGTTGGTTACCAGGTGTTCACCATATGAATGATTTTTATCTCTATGTATGGGATGTGTATTGAAATATGAAATCTTGTGGTCTATTGTTACGATTTGATATATATAGGTTAAACCTATAACTCACCAACATTTTTGTTGACGTTTAAAGCATGTTTATTCTCAGGTGAATATTAAGAGCTTCCGCTGTTGCATACTAAAATAAGGACAAGATTTGGAGTCCATGTTTATACGATATTGTGTAAAAACTGCATTCAAGAAACTGATTTCGATGTAACATATTTGTATTGTAAACCATTATGTAATGGTCGTGTGTAAACAGGATATTTTAGATTATCATTATTTGATAATCTACGTAAAACTTTATAAACCTTTATTTATGAAATAAAGGTTATGGTTTGTTTTAAAAATGAATGCAGTATTTGAAAAACGTCTCATATAGAGGTCAAAACCTCGCAACGAAATCAATTAATATGGAACGTTTTTAATCAATAAGAACGGGACATTTCAGTTGGTATCCGAGCGTTGGTCTTAGAGAACCAGAATTTTACATTAGTGTGTCTTATCTAGTTTGTTAGGATGCATTAGTGAGTCTGGACTTCGACCGTGTTTACTTGAAAAATGATTGCTTAACAAATTTTGTTGGAAACTATATATTTTTAACATGTGAATATTATGTGATATATTAATCTCTTAACGCGTTTGATATTATGTGATATATGTCTACCTCTAGAACAAGTCCCATTGACTCACCTAATAATAATGAAGAGTTAAATGTAAATTGGAATGATTCGTGGACTGATTCACAAGTTCCCGAAGAGGAACCGGAAGAAGAGTCGGAACCAGAAGAAGAATCGGAACCGGAAGAAGAATCGGAACCGGATGAAGAAATAGAACCGGTGGGGGAAATAATAAAATAGTTAAGTAAAATAAAATCCTCAACCAACCGACCAAGGTTAATTATGGTCAATGGTGTTTCCGCTAAGGAAGCAAAATATTGGAAGGATTACCAATTCTCCGATGAATCGGATTCCGACGAGAATTCCGATGATGTTATAGAAATTACCCCAACTGAATTTAAAAAGGCAAAAGAAAATAATAAGGGAAAGGGCATAAAAAAAGAGAAATCTAATTCCAACCCCGATGAACTTTATATGTATCGTCAACCCCCGAAGTCCTTAAGTTGTAACAATGACCCGGGAACCTCTAAACCACCAGGTTTTTCTAAACCAATGTGGAAAATAACGGCTCGTATTAGGGGAACATCATATATCCCTAGAAACTTGGGAAAACGAACCAAAACCAAAGAAGAAGAAACAAGCGAGTCGGAATAAGATAGTTGTATTCGTGTGGTGTAATATATGTAATATAGTGTGCTTATGCTTTATGATATATGTAAAAATTGCTTGTATTAATAAGTATTTTTTTTTATGAATCTAACTCTTGTCTATTTTACAGTATAAAAACACAAAATGGATAGACAACCCAATATTTTAAGAGACCTACCCGGAGACATGATTGATGAAATCTTGTCTAGAGTTGGTCAGAATTCTTTGGCACAACTATTTAAGGCGAGATCAGTTTGTAAGACATTCGAAGAACGTTCCAAGAATACCTTGGTTTATAAAAGGCTTTCGTTCGAAAGATGGGGGATATCACATTGGGAAATCCATAAGTTACGATGTGTTTACTTTGACGCATATATTGCGGGGAACCCAAATGCTATTTTACGCAATGGGTTAAGAAATTATTTTGACTCAATATATCCGAATATTGGACTTCGTGATTTAGAAAAAGCGGCTAACATGCAACATAAAGAAGCATGTTATGCTTACGGATTAGTAATGTTCGCTTCTCACCAAAGTGAGAACAAGAACATCGGGCTACAACTATTAAACAAAACATTCCCACAAGTGACGGAGTCGGTAATTGGGGTAAGAAATGAGGTTTTTAGATTGTTACGGGACTGTTGGACATTACGTAACCCTCGTCCCTTTGACGACGTTACAACACGCTGTCTTATCAACGGCCATAACGGTTATGTTCCACAAGACCAAGGATGGGAAGTAGTCCTAGTAAAACCAGAATGCATGACTTGTTTCTGGACGTATGAATTACGTGTCTTTATTGCCTTTGTTGAACGACTTGTGTACTAGCTAGAAAAATCTTCACAACTATCTTGTATCAAAGTTATTGTGTGCTATATTTCATGCTTTATGTAAAATAAGCGGTATTGTAAGTTTGTAAAATATTTTGTAAAAGTTTGAACGCGAAATATTATTATAATCAGTTTTTCATATAGAATTGTAGTAGTTGAATTGTATATTAGCTACTAAGTATGAACTTAACGGGTAGGTACTACCCGAATTTAAACTTATAAAACGCTAATATGAAGAAAAAGCTTTTATAAATGAGTTCATATTATGCTACAATATACTATTAACTACTCTTAATATTCTGTATGATTAACTTGTTCCATTTGACTATTTTGAAGGAAATGGCACCGACTACTCGACACACCGTGAATATGAATGAAGAGGAATTCCGTACTTTTCTAGCTTCAAACATAGCCGCGGTACAGGCTGCGCTACATACCAAGAATAACCTTGGATCTAGCAGTACAGGAAATCGTGTAGGATGCACCTACAAAGAATTCACTACCTGCAAACCTTTGGAATTTGATGGAACCGAAGGACCGATCGGATTGAAACGGTGGACCGAGAAGGTCGAATCGGTGTTTGCCATAAGTAAGTGTACTGAAGAGGACAAAGTGAAGTACGCTACGCATACCTTCACAGGTTCTGCGTTAACATGGTGGAATACCTATCTAGAGCAAGTGGGACAAGACGATGCGTACGCACTACCGTGGTCAGCATTCAAGCACTTGATGAACGAGAAGTACCGTCCCAGAACCGAGGTCAATAAGCTCAAGACAGAACTTAGAGGGTTACGAACCCAAGGATTTGATATTACCACGTACGAAAGACGATTCACAGAATTGTGCCTATTGTGTCCGGGAGCATTCGAAGATGAGGAAGAGAAGATCGACGCGTTTGTGAAAGGATTACCAGAAAGAATCCAAGAAGATATAAGTTCACACGAGCCCGCCTCCATACAACAGGCATGTAGAATGGCTCACAAGCTAGTGAACCAGATTGAAGAAAGAATTAAAGAACAGACTGCTGAAGAGGCCAATGTGAAACAAGTCAAAAGAAAGTGGGAGGAAAACGGTGATAAGAATCACCAATACAACAACAACAGCAATTACAACAATAATCGCAACAATTATCCCAACAATCGCAACATCAATCGCAACTACAACAAACGGCCCAACAACAACAACAACAACAACAACAACAGCAACTACAATAATCATCCCAACAACAATAATAACCGCAACAACAACAACAATCAGAAGCAGCTATGCCAAAGGTGTGAAAAGTATCACTCGGGGTTCTGCACCAAATTTTGCAACAAGTGTAAAAGAAATGGTCATAGCGCGGCGAAGTGTGAGGTCTACGGACCAGGGGTTAATAGAACGAAAGGAACAAATGGTGTCGGAACGAGTAATGGCGGAGCAAGTAGTGTCGGAGCAAGTTATGCCAATGTAGTTTGTTATAAATGTGGAAAACCGGGCCACATTATTAGAAATTGCCCGAACCAGGAGAACACGAATGGACAAGGCCGCGAAAGAGTTTTCAATATTAATGCGGAAGAGGCACAGGAAGACCCGGAGCTTGTTACGGGTACGTTTCTTATTGACAATAAATCTGCTTACGTTTTATTTGATTCGGGTGCGGATAGAAGCTATATGAGTAGAGATTTTTGTGCTAAATTAAGTTGTCCATTGACACCTTTGGATAGTAAATTTTTACTCGAATTAGCAAATGGTAAATTAATTTCAGCAGATAATATATGTCGGAATCGAGAAATTAAACTGGTTAGCGAAACATTTAAGATTGATTTGATACCAGTAGAGTTAGGGAGTTTTGATGTGATAATCGGTATGGACTGGTTGAAAAAAGTGAAAGAAGAGATCGTTTGTTACAAAAATGCAATTCGCATTATACGAGAAAAAGGAAAACCCTTAATGGTGTACAGAGAAAAGGGCAACACGAAGCTACATCTTATTAGTAATTTGAAGGCACAAAAACTAATAAGAAAAGGTTGCTATGCTGTTCTAGCACACGTCGAGAAAGTACAAACAGAAGAAAAGAGCATCAATGATGTTCCCGTCGCAAAAGAATTTCCCGATGTATTTCCGAAAGAATTACCGGGATTACCCCCACATCGATCCGTTGAATTTCAAATAGATCTTGTACCAGGAGCTGCACCAATAGCTCGTGCTCCTTACAGACTCGCACCCAGCGAGATGAAAGAATTGCAAAGCCAATTACAAGAACTTTTAGAGCATGGTTTCATTCGACCAAGCACATCACCGTGGGGAGCTCCTGTTTTGTTTGTCAAGAAGAAAGATGGTACATTCAGGTTGTGTATCAACTACCGAGAGTTGAACAAACTTACCATCAAGAACCGCTACCCACTACCGAGAATTGACGACTTATTTGATCAACTACAAGGCTCGTCTGTTTATTCAAAGATTGACTTACGTTCCGGGTATCATCAAATGCGGGTGAAAGAAGATGATATTCCAAAGACTGCTTTCAGAACATGTTACGGCCATTACGAGTTTATGGTCATGCCATTTGGTTTAACTAATGCACCAGCTGTGTTCATGGACCTTATGAACCGAGTGTGTGGACCATACCTTGACAAGTTTGTCATTGTTTTCATTGATGACATACTTATTTACTCAAAGAATGACCAAGAACACGGTGAACATTTGAGAAAGGTGTTAGAAGTATTGAGGAAGGAAAATTTGTACGCTAAATTTTCAAAGTGTGCATTTTGGTTGGAAGAAGTTCAATTCCTCGGTCACATAGTGAACAAAGAAGGTATTAAGGTGGATCCGGCAAAGATAGAAACTGTTGAAAAGTGGGAAACCCCGAAAACTCCGAAACACATACGCCAGTTTTTAGGACTAGCTGGTTACTACAGAAGGTTCATCCAAGACTTTTCCAGAATAGCAAAACCCTTGACTGCATTAACGCATAAAGGGAAGAAATTTGAATGGAATGATGAACAAGAGAAAGCATTTCAATTATTGAAGAAAAAGCTAACTACGGCACCTATATTGTCATTGCCTGAAGGGAATGATGATTTTGTGATTTATTGTGACGCTTCAAAGCAAGGTCTCGGTTGTGTATTAATGCAACGAACAAAGGTGATTGCTTATGCGTCTAGACAATTGAAGATTCACTAACAAAATTATACGACGCATGATTTGGGATTAGGCGCGGTTGTTTTTGCATTAAAGACTTGGAGGCACTACTTATATGGGGTCAAAAGTATTATATATACTGACCACAAAAGTCTTCAACACATATTTAATCAGAAACAACTGAATATGAGGCAGCGTAGGTGGATTGAATTATTGAATGATTACGACTTTGAGATTCGTTACCACCCGGGAAAGGCAAATGTGGTAGCCGATGCCTTGAGCAGGAAGGACAGAGAACCCATTCGAGTAAAATCTATGAATATAATGATTCATAATAACCTTACTACTCAAATAAAGGAGGCGCAACAAGGAGTTTTAAAAGAAGGAAATTTAAAGGATGAAATACCCAAAGGATCGGAGAAGCATCTTAATATTCGGGAAGACGGAACCCGGTATAGGGCTGAAAGGATTTGGGTACCAAAATTTGGAGATATGAGAGAAATGGTACTTAGAGAAGCTCATAAAACCAGATACTCAATACATCCTGGAACGGGGAAGATGTACAAGGATCTCAAGAAACATTTTTGGTGGCCGGGTATGAAAGCCGATGTTGCTAAATATGTAGGAGAATGTTTGACGTGTTCTAAGGTCAAAGCTGAGCATCAGAAACCATCAGGTCTACTTCAACAACCCGAAATCCCAGAATGGAAATGGGAAAACATTACCATGGATTTCATCACTAAATTGCCAAGGACTGCAAGTGGTTTTGATACTATTTGGGTAATAGTTGATCGTCTCACCAAATCAGCACACTTTCTGCCAATAAGAGAAGATGACAAGATGGAGAAGTTAGCACGACTGTATTTGAAGGAAGTCGTCTCCAGACATGGAATACCAATCTCTATTATCTCTGATAGGGATGGCAGATTTATTTCAAGATTCTGGCAGACATTACAGCAAGCATTAGGAACTCGTCTAGACATGAGTACTGCCTATCATCCACAAACTGATGGGCAGAGCGAAAGGACGATACAAACGCTTGAAGACATGCTACGAGCATGTGTTATTGATTTCGGAAACAGTTGGGATCGAGATCTACCGTTAGCAGAATTTTCCTACAACAACAGCTACCATTCAAGCATTGAGATGGCGCCGTTTGAAGCACTTTATGGTAGAAAGTGTAGGTCTCCGATTTGTTGGAGTGAAGTGGGGGATAGACAGATTACGGGTCCAGAGATTATACAAGAAACTACCGAAAAGATCATCCAAATTCAACAACGGTTGAAAACCGCCCAAAGTTGACAAAAGAGCTACGCTGACATTAAAAGAAAAGATATAGAATTTGAAATTGGAGAGATGGTCATGCTTAAAGTTGCACCTTGGAAAGGCGTTGTTCGATTTGGTAAACGAGGGAAATTAAATCCAAGGTATATTGGACCATTCAAGATTATTGATCGTGTCGGACCAGTAGCTTACCGACTTGAGTTACCTCAACAACTCGCGGCTGTACATAACACTTTCCACGTCTCGAATTTGAAGAAATGTTTTGCTAAAGAAGATCTCACTATTCCGTTAGATGAAATCCAAATCAATGAAAAACTCCAATTCATCGAAGAACCCGTCGAAATAATGGATCGTGAGGTTAAAAGACTTAAGCAAAACAAGATACCAATTGTTAAGGTTCGATGGAATGCTCGTAGAGGACCCGAGTTCACCTGGGAGCGTGAAGATCAGATGAAGAAGAAATACCCGCATCTATTTCCAGAAGATTCGTCAACACCTTCAACAGCTTAAAATTTCGGGACGAAATTTATTTAACGGGTAGGTACTGTAGTGACCCGAACTTTTCCATGTTTATATATATTAATTGAGATTGATATTTACATGATTAAATGTTTCCAACATGTTAAGCAATCAAACTTGTTAAGACTTGATTAATTGAAATATGTTTCATACAGACAATTGACCACCCAAGTTGACCGGCGATTCACGAACGTTAAAACTTGTAAAAACGACATGATGATATATATATGGATATACATATGGTTAACATGAGATTATGATAAGTAAGTATCTCCATAAGTATATTAACAATGAGTTATACACATATAAACAAGACTACTAACTTAAGGATTTCGAAACGAGACATATATGTAACGATTATCGTTGTAACGACATTTAAATGTATATATATCATATTAAGATATATTAATATATCATAATATCATGATAATATAATAATTTAACATCTCATTAGATATAATAAACAATGGGTTAACAATATTAATTGAGATCGTTAACTTAAAGGTTTCAAAACAACACTTACATGTAACGACTAACGATGACTTAACGACTCCGTTAAAATGTATATACATGTAGTGTATTTAGATGTATTAAAATACTTTTGGAAGACTTCAAGACATATATCAAAACACTCATACTTAACGAAAATGGTTACAGTTACTTTCCCATTCTTTTCTTTCATCAAGAATTCTAGTCGTATTCTTACCCGTATTATACACAGCTTCAAAACGTACTTACTATGGGTATATACCAATAGGAACTAGCATGGGATTCCACTCTTGATTATGTCATGTATGACTAATCAATTTTAACTTCTACCATGAGCTAGTCAACTAACTAGAACTCCTTTTAACCCCACTCACCACTCACCAATTAACACTCATCATTCACTCCATTTCACTTCCAAATCTCTTTCTAATTCTCTCTCAACACACCCACACTATTATGAACGTATTTTTCCAGTAGTTAATCATCATCTTCATCAAAAATCACTTCAAGAATCAAGCTATAATCATCATAGGAAGAACACTTCAAGAATACTTCAAAAATCCCTTCAAGTTTACTAATTTACTTCCAAGCTTTCTAATCCATTCCAAGTAATCATCTAAGATCAAAAAACCTTTGTTATATACAGTAGGTTATCTTTCTTATTCAAGGTAATATTCATATTCAAACTTTGATTCAATTTCTATAACTATAAACTATCTTAATTCGAGCAAAAATCTTACTTGAACTTGTTTTTGTGTCATGATCCTACTTCAAGAACTTTCAAGCCATCCAAGATCCTTTGAAGCTAGATCATTTCTTGTCACTTCCAGTAGGTTTACCTACTAAACTTGAGGTAGTAATGATGTTCATAACATCATTTGATTCATATATATAAAACTATCTTATTCGAAGGTTTAAACTCGTAATCACTAGAACATAGTTTAGTTAATTCTAAACTTGTTCGCAAACAAAAGTTAATCCTTCTAACTTGACTTTTAAAATTAACTAAACACATGTTCTATATCTATATGATATGCTAACTTAATGATTTAAAACCTGGAAACACGAAAAACACCGTAAAACCGGATTTACGCCGTCGTAGTAACACCGCGGGCTGTTTTGGGTTAGTTAATTAAAAACTATGATAAACTTTGATTTAAAAGTTGTTATTCTGAGAAAATGATTTTTATTATGAACATGAAACTATATCCAAAAATTATGGTTAAACTCAAAGTGGAAGTATGTTTTCTAAAATGGTCATCTAGACGTCGTTCTTTCGACTGAAATGACTACCTTTACAAAAACGACTTGTAACTTATTTTTCTGACTATAAACCTATACTTTTTCTGTTTAGATTCATAAAATACAGTTCAATATGAAACCATAGCAATTTGATTCATTCAAAACGGATTTAAAATGAAGAAGTTATGGGTAAAACAAGATTGGATAATTTTTCTCATTTTAGCTACGTGAAAATTGGTAACAAATCTATTCCAACCATAACTTAATCAACTTGTATTGTATATTATGTAATCTTGAGATACCATAGACACGTATACAATGTTTCGACCTATCATGTCGACACATCTATATATATTTCGGAACAACCATAGACACTCTATATGTGAATGTTGGAGTTAGCTATACAGGATTGAGGTTGATTCCAAAATATATATAGTTTGAGTTGTGATCAATACTGAGACACGTATACACTGGGTCGTGGATTGATTCAAGATAATATTTATTGATTTATTTCTGTACATCTAACTGTGGACAACTAGTTGTAGGTTACTAACGAGGACAGCTGACTTAATAAACTTAAAACATCAAAATATATTAAAAGTGTTGTAAATATATTTTGAACATACTTTAATATATATGTATATATTGTTATAGGTTCGTGAATCAACAGTGGCCAAGTCTTACTTCTCGACGAAGTAAAAATCTGTGAAAGTGAGTTATAGTCCCACTTTTAAAATCTAATATTTTTGGGATGAGAATACATGCAGGTTTTATAAATGATTTACAAAATAGACACAAGTACGTGAAACTACATTCTATGGTTGAATTATCGAAATCGAATATGCCCCTTTTTATTAAGTCTGGTAATCTAAGAATTAGGGAACAGACACCCTAATTGACGCGAATCCTAAAGATAGATCTATTGGGCCTAACAAACCCCATCCAAAGTACCGGATGCTTTAGTACTTCGAAATTTATATCATATCCGAAGGGTGTCCCGGAATGATGGGGATATTCTTATATATGCATCTTGTTAATGTTGGTTACCAGGTGTTCACCATATGAATGATTTTTATCTCTATGTATGGGATGTGTATTGAAATATGAAATCTTGTGGTCTATTGTTACGATTTGATATATATAGGTTAAACCTATAACTCACCAACATTTTTGTTGACGTTTAAAGCATGTTTATTCTCAGGTGAATATTAAGAGCTTCCGCTGTTGCATACTAAAATAAGGACAAGATTTGGAGTCCATGTTTATACGATATTGTGTAAAAACTGCATTCAAGAAACTGATTTCGATGTAACATATTTGTATTGTAGACCATTATGTAATGGTCGTGTGTAAACATGATATTTTAGATTATCATTATTTGATAATCTACGTAAAACTTTATAAACCTTTATTTATGAAATAAAGGTTATGGTTTGTTTTAAAAATGAATGCAGTATTTGAAAAACGTCTCATATAGAGGTCAAAACCTCGCAACGAAATCAATTAATATGGAACGTTTTTAATCAATAAGAACGGGACATTTCAACAGTACCTACCCGTTAAATAAATTTCGTCCCGAATTTTTAAGCAGTTGGAGGTGTTGACGTATCTTCTGGAAATAAGTGCGGGTATTTCTTCTTCATCTGATCTTCTCGTTCCCAGGTGAACTCGGGTCCTCTACGAGCATTCCATCGAACCTTAACAATTGGTATCTTGTTTTGCTTAAGTCTTTTAACCTCACGATCCATTATTTCGACGGGTTCCTCGATGAATTGAAGTTTTTCGTTGATTTGAATTTCGTTTAACGGAATAGTGAGATCTTCTTTAGCAAAACATTTCTTAAAATTTGAGACGTGGAAAGTGTTATGTACAGCCGCGAGTTGTTGAGGTAACTCAAGTCGGTAAGCTACTGGTCCGACACGATCAATAATCTTGAATGGTCCAATATACCTTGGATTTAATTTCCCTCGTTTACCAAATCGAACAACGGCTTTCCAAGGTGCAACTTTAAGCATAACCATCTCTCCAATTTCAAATTCTATATCTTTTCTTTTAATGTCAGCCTAGATCTTTTGTCGACTTTGGGCGGTTTTCAACCGTTGTTGAATTGGGATGATCTTCTCGGTAGTTTCTTGTATTATCTCCGGAACCGTAATCTGTCTATCCCCCACTTCACTCCAACAAATCGGAGACCTGCACTTTCTACCATAAAATGCTTCAAACGGCACCATCTCAATGCTTGAATGGTAGCTGTCGTTGTAGGAAAATTCTGCTAACGGAAGGTGTCGATCCCAACTGTTTCCGAAATCAATAACACATGCTCGTAGCATGTCTTCAAGCGTTTGTGTCACACCCCCAAATTAGGGCCTGGGGTATTTGTGACTAATTATATCAAATCACAGTTGTATAAACGAGAACGACTCTATATGAGATGTTTTGAATAAAATATTTATTAATAAAACAGCGGAAGCATTAAAAGTTTTACATCAAATTTAAACTGAAATAATAATAATAGTCTTAATGCAAAGTAAATGTAATGAAATGAAGACTCCATGTAGCAGCATTCAATTCATCAGGTAGCAATCATGGCAATCATCTTATTCGTCACCTGAGACAAAACATGCTTAAAGTGTCAACCAAAAAGGTTGGTGAGTTCATTAGTTTATCAAAATCAATCATTTCCGTTATAATAATAGGCCACAAGATTTCAGTTTCATAAATATCCGTACACTAGCAAGTGTATAAAAGCATTCTATAAGTTGTAGGCACCCGGTAACAAGCCTTAACGTTCATGTTTTACCCTCTGAAGTACACCAGATCAGGTATGTTTAAAATAACCTCGAAGTACTAAAGCATCCCATAGTCAGGATGGGGTTTGTCAGACCCAATAGATCTATCTTTAGGATTCGCGCCTACCGTACATAGACAAGTAGTTTAATGTTACCAAGCTAAGGGTATATTTCTGGTTTAAACCCACATAGAATTAGTTTTAGTACTTGTGCCTATTTCGTAAAACATTTATAAAACAGCGCATGTATTCTCAGCCCAAAAATATATATAAAAAGGGAGTAATGAAACTCACCTTAAATAGCAGTTGAAGTATTCCACGCAAGAAAGGAAAGTAAAGCAAGTAAGTGACCGAGATATCAACTAGAAGTAGTTCTTTAAGAGATAAATGAGAGATTAAGGTGTAAGTTTGAAATGAGAAATGTATGTGGTATTTATAGTTGAAAATGTTAGGTAAAAAAAAAATTAAAATAAAATAAGTAAATCTTAAAAGTTAAAATAAGAAAAATTATTTTGTATTTTTATTAAAAGTAAATCTTAAAAGTTAAAATAAGAAAAAGTAGTTTGTATTTTTATTAAAAGTAAAATTTTAAAAGTTAAAATAAGAAAAAGTAGTTTGTATTTTTATTAAAAGTAAAATCTTAAAAGTTAAAATAAGAAAAAGTATTTTGTATTTTTATTAAAAGTAAATTTTAAAAGTTAAAATAAGAAAAAGTAGTTTGTATTTTTATTAAAAGTAAAATCTTAAAAGTTAAAATAAGAAAAAGTAGTTTGTATTTTTATATTTATTTATTAAAAGTAAATATAGTTTTGTTTTTTTTTTGTATAAAATTCTAAAAAAAATTTGTTTAATATATTTCTAAGAACATTTAACATTTTATTTCTATATTTGTTTAATTATTAAATACGAATTTTATATAAAAATTATTATTATATTTAGTTTTTATAAAAATTAAAATTTATGATTATTAATTTATAGTTTTTATTAGTTTTATAAATGTTATAATATTATGTATTATTTAGTTAATTATATATTCTATTAACTAAATAACAAAAGTAATATAAATATTATATATATATTCATTGATGTAATTATGTTATATTATATATCATAATCTTATTTATAATATTTATAATTATATTATTTATTTTAAGCGTACGTTTATTCGGTCAACGTTAAATTTATTCGTATATAACAACTCTAGGTATTTTAGTAAAATCGGAAGTCGAAAAGTGAGGGTTGTTATAGTACCTACCCGTTAAAAGAAATTTCGTCCTGAAATTTAGTTTTTGCCATCAATCAGCGTTGTTCGTACCTAAACGAGGATATTTACGTTTTATCTGGTCTTCACGTTCCCAGGTAGGTTCGGGGCCTTTCGTGAATTCCAACGGATAGAATATTGTTCTGTTTCATGCATTTAAATAATACGAACCCTAATTTCTTACAGGTTCTTCTATAAAGTGCATTTTATCATTAATGCGGAGGTTATCTAAAGGATTAATAAGAGTGTCATTTGACTAGGTTATCCTCAAAAGGGATGATGGTATTATACGAGCATTTTAGTAAACTGAACACATGAAATGTGTTATGAATAGTATTGAGCTTATTTAAAACTTTGAGTGTTTATGTCACAATATTAGGGTAGACAAAACAGAGAGTAGTTCATGAAAATTATAGTCATGAAGTTTGATAGAGATCATCATTGTTTACAACAAGAATATTGTAATGATGAATATAAGTTGAAAAAATAAAGTTTTATCACTACTGAATAATATGGATAAAACGATTTGATTATAGGAAGCGTATAAACGAAGCTATTGTAAAAGAGTGAATGAGAAATTAAATGTTCGCCTTAACTTTTGACGTAGCCACGATTGATTTTTGGAATTCAAGGGATTAAAGGAAATCTTCGTAATCCATAAGATTTGATTCTCCGGTAATTAAGGAATTTGAAATTTTCTTTGATTAAATGAGGTGAATTGCTTCAATTGCTGTGTTTGGAATTTTGCTATAAATTAGCTTCTTCCGTTTCATTATCTTCACCACTTCTATACTTTCTTCCTCAATTCATACTTCCAAAGATTGTGAGAATGCTCCATCCAGTTCTTATCCTGGATATTTTTCTGACTATCATTTCAGTCATTCTTCTTTTTCATTTACCATTAGAGGAATTTGTTTTCTTCTACTATTACCTTGGGGTTATAGTGTTTTTAATTCTCCCATGTCTTTACGTTGCAATACGTATTGATATACACGGTTTGTAATTTCGGTATCGTTATCGGGCTACATATTTTCCCTTATATGTCGGAGCTCTTTGCCTTTTTATTCTCCTCTCGACTCTAAGTAAAGCGAGTAATGGTCTAGAATTTGTAGGTATGAAGTTTCGAATGGACCTGCTGTTCTAAGCGTAATATCACGATTTGATTTGGTAAATTACCAGAATTACTGAGGATAGAACTATCAAGAATATATTTGCTTGATATGTTCAGAGATTAAGTAGAATGTAAGAGTCGTGTAACATGGCAAATGATGATTATAAAGTCTATGAATCATCATCTTCCATTAAAAATTTAGCATGACTTACTGTAATATAATCATGTTGGCCTGACGTCATTATATTATACTAACTCATGCTTCAATTCTCAACACTACTTCAAATCATTCAAAATTTGAATTTAAATTTTACGGAATATAGAAACTTAAACAGTTTTCCTTTATGATGTAATAAAGATATTGCAAAGAGATAATTAATTGCGGACAAGAATCGTTATGAAGATATCTTTAGAAATATCGAGGATATTTATAACAAAAGATATGATGATATTTTAGAATTTCTAAAATCGATGGATAATGAAGAAATTCTTCTGTAAGGATTTAGAATGCGTAAAAAGATCTTCTGTGATTTCCTTCAGAAATCGAATCATCTAGATTCTTTGGTTATAGGTTTAGTCCTTGGGATTTGTCCTTGTTCTCCTTCATGTTTTGCTCAATCCGTCTTTCAATACCAGATATTCTTTTGAGCTTTTCCAATACACAATTCTTTATTATCAAGCTTCTGGTCATTAAGGCCATCTACAGCTTTTGCTGCTTCATCAGCATTCTCAAGGTTAACTGATCTGAATCATTGATTATCAATCTGATATGTTTTCAAGGATTTTGAAGAATGTACAATGTAATATATTAATGTGAATGTTAGATATTTCTTGGGTATTACCTACCCGTTAAAGTATTTTCACAATTAACAGTTTGTACAAAAGAATTTTTAAATACAATCTTTATGAAAATATACATACATATATATTTTCTTCAGATGTAATTATGGATTTAATAAGTTAATATAATATTAAACTCATTTGATTTACGGTTGAAACGAGAATAAATAATCTCCAAAACTTTAGAGATTACATAATCGTCGCAGAATATTTCTTTAATGAAGTTATGAATCAATACTTCATCGTTCATTGTTATTAATATACCTCAGTAAATGATGTTGATGCTCGTGGATTTCTTGTGAAATTCATAAGGCACAAATGATGTTTTCGAGAAATTTTCGAGTACATCGAAAAATAGGAGTGTAAAATCACACATGCATTTGAATAATACACTTAGTTTATTATGAAATGGAGTTTATTGTACTGAAACAGTGATTAATGATTGTTAAGTCATTAACGAAGGATGTACATCATAGCGTATTAGTGATATGAATTAACCAAGTAGTACATACTAGTTAAGATTCACACGTAATAGTTTAGTACGAAAAGATTTATTATTGTTCCAAACCATATATATATATAAAGTATACATATATAATTCTTCAGGAAGAATGAGTCAATACATCTTAACTCATTATTACTAATATTCCTTAGTATCTATGGGCGTATGATGTCGATGTTTGAGGTACCGATTATGATGTTGAGACGTGGGATGCTGATGTTGTTGTTGGTGAAGCTGATGCTGTTGGTGGTGATGCTGATAGTAATGGTGGTGCTGGTGCTGGTGCTGGTGCTGGTGCTGCTTTTGGTACTTGGTTAGTAAGTGTGAGCCTAGCTACCAAATTGCGCACTATTTCCTCCAGGGTTTCTACTTTACGCTCGAGTCTATGGATTTGTTCTACCCATTCCTCTATAAGGTTTGTCAATTCTTGATATTTAGTTCGAAGTCTTCTAACTTCTTCTAATAACCCTTTCTGGTTAGAATTCGAGAGTAGAGGATGAATATTGTCGTTGGTTACATCGAGTCGACCTTCGAGGCGGAAAATCCTTGCGAAAAGAGTGAAAACGGTATTGCGAACAGGTTCGCCAGTAAGAGGATCGAGTACTCCGACGTTTGGTGGTAAGTTTGGCTCGTGATAAGGAGTACCTTCTTCATTTCTCCATAGGGTGAGTATTTCGCGAACCCATCCCCATTTTCTAAAGAAATCACGGTAATTGATCGGTGGGTGTGCTCCTGTCACGCTATCTTTGGAGCTAGAAGAACTTGAGGAATCAGGTGAGAAATCCATATTATGTGTTTGGAATAGGGTTTGATATGAAATGGGTGTTGAATATTGAATGATATATTCATCTCCTTGAATACGTATATATAGCAGAAAGATTTCCGTAATTTACGGAGGAAATTTAGGAAAAGTGTTAGACAAGGTCTATTGGGAATAGATATGCTAAGATATGATTTGTCTATACTCTAATAATGGCAGTATGACGTGTCGAGATTATAAAATGATAAGTATGTAATCTAATAATCTTTCGATTAAAGACTTTCAATTAGTATACTGTGATAACCCAATGACATTTCCCGGTTCACAAACCGATGCATAAAGGCATAAGGCATATAGGTTCGTGATATAACAGGGAGTTATATACGTTTGAGTATGAATTATAGGAGTTTCAAAAATCTTGGATAATATTTCATGTAATACATATGTAATACACAAAACCAGGATAGATGACTAGGTGAGTTGTTCTTAATAAGTTCACCACTTATTAAGTGCGTAAGTGATTAAGTGTTGTATGATCACTATAGTCAGGTTTGATATTGTGCACCATACCCAAACATCTATGCCACCGCCGAGTCACTTGAATGATCAATTGTTACCGGTTGGCCCAGGAATTCTCGACCAAAATCTATGTTTGGCATTCGAAATCCACAAGCGTCCCATAGTGGTACCAAGGATCACCCTAGGCCTTAAGTAGCGTTGACGTTCGAGTAGTTTCACATTATCGTGTATGTTATAATCTTAAGATTTAAGTATAGTTTCTAAGGTATAGTGTAGCATTTATCAATTAAAGGCAACAATTAAAGGCACTATGGTCAAGGAAAGTTGTAGTCCTACATTGCTAAGGTACCTAATTGTATAAGGCACACATAAAATGCAATCCTGGTTCTCTACAACAACCTGCTCTGATACCAATCTGTCACACCCCCAAATTAGGGCCTAGGGTATTTGTGACTAATTATATCAAATCACAGTTGTATAAACGAGAACGACTCTATATGAGACGTTTTGAATAAAACATTTATTAATAAAACAGCGGAAGCATTAAAAGTTTTACATCAAATTTAAACTGAAATAATAATAATAGTCTTAATGCAAAGTAAATGTAATGAAATGAAGACTCCATGTAGCAGCATTCAATTCATCAGGTAGCAATCATGGCAATCATCTTATTCATCACCTGAGACAAAACATGCTTAAAGTGTCAACCAAAAAGGTTGGTGAGTTCATTAGTTTATCAAAATCAATCATTTCCGTTATAATAATAGGCCACAAGATTTCAGTTTCATAAATATCCGTACACTAGCAAGTGTATAAAAGCATTCTATAAGTTGTAGGCACCCGGTAACAAGCCTTAACGTTCATGTTTTACCCTCTGAAGTACACCAGATCAGGTATGTTTAAAATAATCTCGAAGTACTAAAGCATCCCATAGTCAGGATGGGGTTTGTCAGACCCAATAGATCTATCTTTAGGATTCGCGCCTACCGTACATAGACAAGTAGTTTAATGTTACCAAGCTAAGGGTATATTTCTGGTTTAAACCCACATAGAATTAGTTTTAGTACTTGTGCCTATTTCGTAAAACATTTATAAAACAGCGCATGTATTCTCAGCCCAAAAATATATATAAAAAGGGAGTAATGAAACTCACCTTAAATAGCAGTTGAAGTATTCCACGCAAGAAAGGAAAGTAAAGCAAGTAAGTGACCGAGATATCAACTAGAAGTAGTTCTTTAAGAGATAAATGAGAGATTAAGGTGTAAGTTTGAAATGAGAAATGTATGTGGTATTTATAGTTGAAAATGTTAGGTAAAAAAAATTAAAATAAAATAAGTAAATCTTAAAAGTTAAAATAAGAAAAATTATTTTGTATTTTTATTAAAAGTAAATCTTAAAAGTTAAAATAAGAAAAAGTAGTTTGTATTTTTATTAAAAGTAAAATTTTAAAAGTTAAAATAAGAAAAAGTAGTTTGTATTTTTATTAAAAGTAAAATCTTAAAAGTTAAAATAAGAAAAAGTATTTTGTATTTTTATTAAAAGTAAATTTTAAAAGTTAAAATAAGAAAAAGTAGTTTGTATTTTTATTAAAAGTAAAATCTTAAAAGTTAAAATAAGAAAAAGTAGTTTGTATTTTTATATTTATTTATTAAAAGTAGATATAGTTTTGTTTTTTTTGTATAAAATTCTAAAAAAAATTTGTTTAATATATTTCTAAGAACATTTAACATTTTATTTCTATATTTGTTTAATTATTAAATACGAATTTTATATAAAAATTATTATTATATTTAGTTTTTATAAAAATTAAAATTTATGATTATTAATTTATAGTTTTTATTAGTTTTATAAATGTTATAATATTATGTATTATTTAGTTAATTATATATTCTATTAACTAAATATCAAAAGTAATATAAATATTATATATATATTCATTGATGTAATTATGTTATATTATATATCATAATCTTATTTATAATATTTATAATTATATTATTTATTTTAAGCGTACGTTTATTCGGTCAACGTTAAATTTATTCGTATATAACAACTCTAGGTATTTTAGTAAAATCGGAAGTCGAAAAGTGAGGGTTGTTATAGTTTGTATCGTCCTTTCGCTCTGCCCATCAGTTTGTGGATGATAAGCAGTACTCATGTCTAGACGAGTTCCTAATGCTTGCTGTAATGTCTGCCAGAATCTTGAAATAAATCTGCCATCCCTATCAGAGATAATAGAGATTGGTATTCCATGTCTGGAGACGACTTCCTTCAAATATAGACGTGATAACTTCTCCATCTTGTCATCTTCTCTTATTGGCAGAAAGTGTGCTGATTTGGTGAGACGATCAACTATTACCCAAATAGTATCAAAACCAATTGCAGTCCTTGGCAATTTAGTGATGAAATCCATGGTAATGTTTTCCCATTTCCATTCTGGGATTTCAGGTTGCTGAAGTAGACCTGATGGTTTCTGATGCTCAGCTTTGACCTTAGAACACGTCAAACATTCTCCTACATATTTAGCAACATCGGCTTTCATACCCAGCCACAAAAAATGTTTCTTAAGATCCTTGTACATCTTTCCCGTTCCAGGATGTATTGAGTATCTGGTTTAATGAGCTTCTCTAAGTACCATTTCTCTCATATCTCCAAATTTTGGTACCCAAATTCTTTCAGCCCTATACCGGGTTCCGTCTTCCTGAATATTAAGATGCTTCTCCGATCCTTTGGGTATTTCATCCTTTAAATTTCTCTCTTTTAAAACTCCTTGTTGCGCCTCTTTTATTTGAGTAGTAAGGTTAGTGTGAATCATTATATTCATAGCTTTTACTCGAATGGGTTCTCTGTCCTTTCTGCTCAAGGCGTCGGCTACCACATTTGCCTTCCCCGGGTGGTAACGAATCTCAAAGTCGTAATCATTCAACAATTCAATCCACCTACGCTGCCTCATATTCAGTTGTTTCTGATTAAATATGTGTTGAAGACTTTTGTGGTCGGTATATATAATACTTTTGACCCCATATAAGTAGTGCCTCCAAGTCTTTAATGCAAAAACAACCGCGCCTAATTCCAAATCATGCGTCGTATAATTCTGTTCGTGAATCTTCAATTGTCTAGACGCATAAGCAATTACTTTCGTTCGTTGCATTAATACACAACCGAGACCTTGCTTTGAGGCGTCACAATATATCACAAAATCATCATTCCCTTCAGGTAATGACAATATAGGTGCCGTAGTTAACTTTTTCTTTAACAATTGAAACGCTTTCTCTTATTCATCTTTCCATTCCAATTTCTTCCCTTTATGCGTTAATGCAGTCAAGGGTTTTGCTATTCTGAAAAAGTCTTGGATGAACCTTCTGTAGTAACCAGCTAGTCCTAAAAATTGGCGTATGTGTTTAGAAGTTTTCGGGGTTTTCAACTTTTCAACGGTTTCAATCTTTGCTGGATCCACCTGAATACCTTCTTTGTTCACTATGTGACCGAGGAATTGAACTTCTTCAAACCAAAATGCACACTTTGAAAACTTAGCGTACAGTTTTTCTTTTCTCAGCAACACTAGCACTTTTCTCAAATGTTCTTCATACTCTTGATCATTCGTCGAGTAAATAAGTATGTCATCGATGAAAATAATGACAAACTTGTTAAGATATGGCCCACACACTCGGTTCATGAGGTCCATGAACACAGCTGGTGCTTTAGTTAATCCAAATGGCATAACCATAAACTAGTAATGACCGTAACGCGTCCTAAAAGCAGTCTTTGGAATATCATCCTCCTTCACCCGCATTTAATGATATCCAGAACGTAAATCGATCTTCGAATAAACAGACGAACCTTGTAGTTGATCAAATAAGTCGTCGATTCTTGGTAGTGGGTAGCGGTTCTTGATGGTAAGTTTGTTCAACTCTCGGTAGTCGATACACAATCTGAATGTACCATCTTTCTTCTTGACAAACAAAACAGGAGCTCCCCATGGTGATGTGCTTGGTCGAATGAAACCACGCTCTAAAAGTTCCTGTAATTGATTTTGTAATTCTTTTATTTCACTGGGTGCGAGTCTGTATGGAGCACGAGCTATCGGTGCAGCTCCTGGTACAAGGTCTATTTGAAATTCAACGGATCGATGTGGGGGTAATCCCGGTAATTCTTTCGGAAATACATCAGGAAATTCTTTTGCGACGGGAACATCACTGATGTTCTTTTCTTCAGGTTTAACTTCCTCGATGTGTGCTAGAATGATGTAACAACCTTTTCTTATTAGTTTTTACGCCTTCAAACTACTAATAAGATTTAATTTTGCGTTGTTCTTTTCTCCGTACACCATTAAAGGTTTTCCTTTTTCACGCATAATGCGAATTGCATTTTTGTAACAAACGACCTCTGCTCTCACCTTTTTCAACCAGTCCATGCCAATTATTACATCAAAACTTCCTAACTCGACTGGTATTAAATCAATTTTAAACGTTTCATCCCCCATTTTAATTTCTCTCTCCCGACATATATTATTTGCTGAAATTAATTTACCGTTTGCTAATTCGAGTAAAAATTTACTATCCAAAGGCGTCAATGGGCAACTTAATTTAGCACAAAATTCTCTACTCTTATAGCTTCTATCCGCACCCGAATCAAATAAAACATAAGCAGATTTATCGTCAATAAGAAACGTACCCGTAACAAGCTCCGGGTCTTCCTGTGCTTCTGCCGCATTAATATTGAAAACTCTTTCACGACCTGCCCATTAGTATTCCCCTGATTCGGGAAATTTCTAATAATGTGGCCCGGTTTTCCACATTTATAACAAACAGCGTTGGTATTACTTGCTCCGACACTATTCATTTCGGCATTACTTGTTCCGACATTACTTGTTCCTTTAGTTCTGTTAAACTTTGGTCCATAGACCTCACACTTTATCGAACTGTGACCATTTCTTTTACACCTGTTGTAAAATGTCGTGCAAAACCCCTGATGATTTTCTTCACACCTATGACATGGTTGTTTTTGGTTTTTGTTGCCATTGTTGTTATTGAGGTTGTTGTTGTGATTGTTATTGTTGTTGAAACGATTGTTGTAGTTATTGTTGTTGGGCTGTTTGTTGTAGTTATTGTTAGAATTGCGGTTATTGTTGCGATTGTTGTTGCAGTTGTTGGGATAGTTGTTGCGATTTTGGTTGTAATTGTTGTTGTTGTACTGGTGACTCTTGTCACCATTTTTCTCCCACTTTCTCTTGAGTTGTTTCGTGTTGGCTTCTTCGGCCGCATGTTCTTTAATTCTTTCCTCAATCTGATTTATGAGTTTATGAGCCATTCGACTTGCCTTCTGTATAGAAGCGGGCTAGTGTGAACTCACATCTTCTTGGATCCTAACTGGTAACCCTTTTACAAATGTGTCGATCTTCTCTTCTTCATCTTCGAATGCTCTCGGACACAATAGGCACAACTCTGTGAATCGTCGTTCATATGTGGTAACGTCGAACCCTTGTGTTCGTAACTCTCTAAGTTCTGCCTTGAGTTTATTAACTTCGTTTCTAGGACGGTACTGCTCGTTCATCAATTGCTTGAATGTCGACCATGGTAGTGCGTAAGCAGCATTTTGTCCTACCTGTTCAAGATAGGTGTTCCACCATGTTAACGCAGTACCTGTGAAGGTATGCGTAGCGTACTTAACTTTGTCCTCTTCAGTACACTTACTTATCGCAAACACCGATTCGACTTTCTAGGTCCACCGTTTCAATCCAATTGGTCCTTCGGTTCTATCAAATTCCAAAGGTTTGCAGGCAGTGAATTCTTTGTAGGAGCATCCTACACGATTTCTTGCACCGTTAGCTGCATTGCTAGATTCAGAGTTATTGTTGGTATGTAGCGCAACCTGTACTGCAGATATGTTTGCAGCAAGAAAGGTACGAAACTCCTCTTCGCTCATATTCATGGTTTGTCGAGTAGTCGGTGCCATTTCCTTCAAAATAGCCAACTGAATCGAGTTAATCATACAGAATATTAAGAGTATTCAGTAGTATTTCGTAGCTTAATATGAACTCATTTATAAAAGCTTTTTCTTCATATTAGCATTTTATAGTTTTAATTCGGGTAGTACCTACCTGTTAAGTTCATACTTAGCAGCTACTATACAATTCAACTACTACGATTCTATATGAAAAACTTATTACAATAATATTTCGCGTTCAAACTTTATACAATATTTTACAAACTTACAATACCGCTATAATACATATAGGATGAAATATAGCACATAATAACTTTGCTACTCGGCAGCTATGAAGGCAATTCTAGTTAATACGCAAGTTGTTCAGCAAAAGAAATAAAGACACGTAATTCATAAGTCCAGAAACAAGTCATACATTTAGGTTTTACTAAGACGACTTCCCATCCTTGATCTTATGGAAAATAACTGTTATGACCATTGGCTAGGTAGCATGTTGTAATGTCGTCAAAAGGACGAGGGTTTCGTAATGTCTAACAGCCCCGTAATAATCTAAAAACCTTGTTTCTCACCCCAACTACTGAATCCGTCACTTGTGGGAAGGTTTTATTTAAAAGCTGCAATCCGATGTTCTTTTTCTCACTTTGGTAAGAAGCGAACATCACTAACCCGTAAGCATAACATGTTTCTTTATGTTGCATGTTAGAAGCTCTTTCTAATTCACGAAATCCTATGTTGGGATATGTTGAGTCAAAATAGGTTCTTAACTCGTAGCGTAAAATTGCATTTGGGTTCCCCGCATTTAATGATTTAAAGAAAACACGGCGTGTAACGACCCGGATTTTTTCGACCGTTTTATATAAATGAGATTAATATCTACATAAATTAAACATTACCAACATGATAAGCAATCTAAATTGTTGAGTCTTGTGTTTTTGAAAAGAGTTTTACACAACGTTTGACCGTCCAATTTGACCGATGATATCACGAACTATATAACATACGATAATTATACGATTGTGTACATATACGTATTTATATATATTTAACATGATCTAAGGATGGTTTAACATATCATTGTGTACTAATAACAATGAGTTATAAGTATACTTTGAGACTACTAACTTAAGTTTTCAAAACGGTAGCTATACGTAACGTTCTTTGACATATATACCTAAAACCTATAATGCTTATACAAGTATCGTATAAATATGTATTTAATTACTTTAAAGGACTTAAATACATAAAAAAATATAAGTATATTCACAAAAGATAGTTATATTTGAATTCTCGTTCCGTTTTCTCAAGATTTCTACACGTATACTAGGGTATATGTACCCGTATTATACGCAGCTTCTAGATGTATTTACTATTGATAAATACCAATTATTAGACCTCAATTATCTGCTCTTAGCAGCCATTGTTAGTCAACAACATGTGGGATCAATTAGGAAGACTTATGAGCTAAAAATCAAAACTTAAAATCTATATATATACATACATATACACGTTTTTTATATACATATATATACTTCCATATCAACTTTATTTTAAGATAAATGATCTTCTAAACTCTCTCATTTTCAACCTTCAAGTGTTCTTCAAGATCTTCATAAGTTTCTAGCTTCATAATCAAGGTAAAACTATGTTTAAACTTTGATTCAATTCATGTAAGTTAATTATCTTAAATCAAGATATAAACTTACTTACAACCTTTGTTTCTTTCATGATTTCACTTCTTAATCTTCCAAGTCATCAAGAACAAGTTCATATCTTGTTTATTTAGTAACTTTCTTCATCATACTTGAGGTATAACCTTCGTTCATCATCTTGTTCAATTATAACTATCTTACTAAGAATATACAAATTATAACAACAAGAACATAGTTTGAATGATTTCAAACTTGTTCACAAACTAAATAGATCTTTCTAACTTGACTTTTAAAACACTTCAAGACTTGTAATATATCATAATGATATGCTAACTTAACAAGATACAACTTGATTTTACAAAGAACACCTTAAAACTGAATCTACATCGTTAGAGTGCAACCGGGGGCTGTTTTGGGTTGGATAATTAAAAACCATCTTAAACTTTGAATTGGAAGTTTATATTCTGGGAAAATGATATTTCTTATGAATATGTTAATATATAAAAATCTCATAGTGTAACTCAAAGTGTAAGTATTTTTGTAAAAATGATCATCTAGACGTTGTTTTTACAACGGAAATGATCACTTTCATAAGATTTACCAAAGTTTGACCTATAACCTATGATTTTGAATGCAAACTAAGGTATTTACAGTTCATATTCAAAAAGAATGACTCGATCCAAGGAAGTGGCAAGTTGAACCAACAAAAACGGAGTTATATTGAAGAAACTACGGCTAAAATGAAATTGGGTATCCGAAGCTAGTTTAGCTACGAAATTAATTGGAGTAAAACTAAACTAATCATATCTTTGCTAATTAATATGATATTATATATATATATATATATATATATATATATATATATATATATATATATTTACTTATGATTTGATTTTATATACTTCAGGACCACCCGTAAACAACACGAGAAGATTAATTATAAGATCTCATGATTGTACGCAACATGTCATTTGACAACACGGTACTTTATGTACGCAACACGTCATTTGACAACATGGTACCATGGGTCGAGATTAATTCTGATCAATACAAATACGATGGGGTCTTTATTTATTTTATTAAGCAACTAATTGTGGACCACTAACATCGGACTGCTAACTACGGACTAATAGATATTATAAGTATATATGTAACGATTATTTGAAAAGAAAATATGTTAATATATTATATATATGGTTAGGTTCATGATATCTATCGGAGACCAAGTCGTGTTAAATATCTTCAAAGCAAAAGTGAGTATATAGTCCCACTTTTAATCTCTAAATATTTCGGGATGAGAATACATGCATTTTATGATTTACGTTATGAATACAAGTGATTAAAAATATATATTCTACATTGAGTTGTACCACTGGCATACTTCCCTGTAACTTGGTAACTACTATTTACATGAGGTATTGTAAACGCGAATCCTGTTGATATATCTATCGGGCCTGACAACCCCAACCGGACTGGACAATCAGTATTCAACGGTTTCACAGTACTTCGTTTCGGTGACTACACTTGGTACGGTGTAGTGAGATTTCATAATAAAGGGAATATGCTACGTTGATTAAATGTTAAGTATGGTTATCAAGTGCTCAACCACTTAGAATATTTTTATTAAAACATTTATGTATATTAAATCTTGTGGTCTATATTTATAACGCTGCTAGCATTAAACCTATATCTCACCAACTTTATGTTGACGTTTTAAGCATGTTTATTCTCAGGTGATAATTAAAAGCTTCCGTTGCATTATGCCGAATTTAAGCAGGATTTGGAGTATGCATATTTGTATCAAAAATAAAACTGCATATCGGAAGATTTGTAATGTGAAATATGTTGGAAATCGTATTGTTATTATCAAATGTAAAGTTTGTAAAACTAAGATTATCGCTAAACGATAATCATTATTATGCTGTTTGAACCTTTGATTATAATAAAGGTTATGGTTTGTATTATAAAAACGTATGCAGATTTTGAAAAATGTCACATTTAGAGGTCAATACCTCGCAATGACACTAATGAGTACGTGACGTTTATATTCGATATGAACGGGATGCTTCAGGTGGTATCAGAGCGTTGGTCTTAGAGAACCAGAAAATTTGCATTAGTGTGTCTTATCGAGTTTGTTAGGATGCATTAGTGAGTCTGGACTTTGACCATGTTTGATTTCGAAAACTATTGCTTATCCTTGTTGGTTAAAAATTAATATGTAAATAATATGTGGTACTAACGTGCTAGTTGTTATGTGATAGATGTCTGGCTTAGAACTTGTTATCACATTCAGTGACTCCGAACCAGAATCCTCAGATAGTGTTCCAGTCATTAACCTAGCCGATGATGAAAACGACACCTTTGGGGAAGACTCACAATTTCCGGATGAATCAATTGAAGAGGAACCATAAAGTAATCATGAGGAGCAAGAAATACAGGAAATTACGAAAGACAAGTTCGAACGAGGAAAGAAACGAAAGGCTACTGAATTGGAAAATCCAAATCCCGAGTTTAGTGAGGATGTTGTGGCACCAACTCCACCAGACACTTCTACCCCTATTCCCGCTATTCCTATTAGTTCTATCCCAACATCCAGTTCTTCGATCCCTCAGCCAAAACGCAGGGAGACAGCCAGGATAAGCTTTAATCGATTTCTTTGAACACAAACGTTTTGGGTTAAATGATGCACTGTTGTTTTAAACCATGGGATCATATACCGTTTTGTATAATATTACTAGTGTGGTTTGCTTAATGTTTGATGTAAGATAAGCATATGTAAAATAGTGAAGTGTGAAATGCAATAATTTTCCATGGTGGAGTATTATTTGGATGGTAGTAATTAATTTCTGTACTAAGCTATTAAGTATGAACTATAACGGGTAGGTACTATCCTAGATATAATTATAAAATGCTAATAAGAAGAAAAGGCTTTTATAATAATAACTGGTTCATATTATTAATAAGCTACAATGTACTGTAAATACACACTACATCCATAATATTCTATGTGAATAATTATTGTTTTCATTCTTATTGAAGAATATGGCGCGATTGAACCGAATGACGGAACAAGAAATCGAGGAACTCATCAATCAGCGAGTGAACGACAGAATGTTATGGGTCGAGGCTGCGAGAGGTGCTGCAGTTAACCCAAATCCTCGTGTGGGATGTACTTACAAAATTTTTTAAGGTTGCAAGCCCTCATCATTCAGTGGAACAGAAGGACCGGTCGGTTTAACTAGGTGGATCGAAAAGATTGAGTCTGTGTTTAAAATTAGTGGTTGTATTGAGAAGGAAATGACCAAGTATGCATCGTGCACCTTACAAGATAGTGCACTCACGTGGTGGAAAAACTATGTGAAGGCTGTAGAAGGAGATGTAGCTTATGATACTCCATGGGAAGAATTCAAAACAATGCTAATCAACGAGTATTGTCCAAGGAACGAGGTTAGGAAGTTGGAAACTGAACTACAAAACCTGAAAGTTGTTGGTACTGAACTCACCAACTACAATCAGCGATTCATGGAATTAGCTTTGCTATGTCCCGAATTGGTACCAACCGAAGAACGGAAGATAGAACTGTACAAAATGGGTTGCCTAAAAATGTCAAGGCAAATGTTACAGCATCGAAACCCAAGACTATTCATGAAGCCATAACTATGGCAAACGAGTTGATGGACCAGATTATTCTGGATAAGAACACCGATGTCAAGACATCGGAAAAAAAAGAAAGTGGGAAGGTAATCAACAATCCAACAAGAAACAAGAAACCACGTAAGGTGCGGGTAGTGGTTCAAGCTCAGGTTACAAAGGATGAAATCTTTTATGTAACAGATGCCACAAACATCACTCTGGTTATTGTAATGTGGTGTGCGATAATTGTAATCGAAGGGGTCATCTTGCTGAAGATTGTAGGATTCCTGTTACAAATACAAATGGCACCAAGACTCCTGTCACCAATGCAAATAGAACTGCCTTGGCCACTGTTACTTGTTATGGGTGTGGGAAACAGGGTCATTATAAGAGCCAGTGCCTAAATCCAGAGAAGAATAACGGATCTGCACGTGGAAGAGCATTTATTATTAATGCTAGAGAGGCGTGTGAAGACCCGGATCTTGTTACGGGTACGTTTACCATTAATAACTTATCAGCATCTATTATATTTGATAATGGTGCTGATAGAAGTTATATGTGTAGAGACTTTTACGCTAAATTGAATTGTTCATCATTACCTCTAGATGCTAAGTACATGATTGAGTTAGCTAATGGTAAACTAATTAAAGCCGATAAAATTTTCCGTGATTGTAAAATAAATTTAGCCAGAGAAACGTTTTGATACCCGTAGAATTAGGAAGTTTTGATGTAATAGTCGGCATGGACTGGATGTCCAAAATAGGAGCTGAAGTTGTGTGTGCCAAGAAGGCAATTCGCATTCCTCGTAAGGATAAAACGCCAGTAATGATTTATGAAGAGAAGGGTAACTCAAAGCTAAAACTCATTAGCTGTTTGAAAGCCCATAAGTGCTTGAAGAAAGGGTGCTATGCAATCTTAGCACATGTTAATAAAGTCAAAACGAAGGAAAAAGAGAAGAGCATCAACGACGTGCCTGTAGCAAAAGATTTTCCTGAAGTTTTTCCAGAAGAGTTGCCGGGATTACCTCCATTTAGATCTGTAGAATTTCAAATAGATCTAGTACCAGGAGCTGCACCAGTGGTGATGGAATTCAACATAATAACAAGTTTCTTAATGTTAATAAAATCATGAAACCAATTCATTTTAAGTTATAACAAGCGGAAGCATAATTACTAAGAAAACAAGTTTATATGCATAACCATTTTAATTGAATTCCATATAGTTATCAAGTTATGAAATAATGCTTACATATAATAGCAAGGAAGTAAATTGTACCTCCTCTAAGTTGAGTTAGAAGCTGAATTTTGGACAGCAATATGATGAAGAAGATGATTCAAAATGAGCTTCTAACTTGAAGCCTCAAGTGTGTAATGCCCCAAGCTTTTGATGCACCAACACAACCTTTGATCTTGTTAGGAATTTAGACACTTGAATGTCATAAAATAGCAAGCAAAGAACTCTCCTAACCCCTCAAAACAGTTCGGCAGAATGGAGTGCTGAATCAGTTTTTTTTGTTGCCTATTTTATGTGTATTATCCCTCTCACTTGAGTCAAAGCCTTGGTTATATCATTTGCATGTACCTTGGCACTTGTGTGTTATTAAAAGTAACATTAACAAGGCATGCTTGTGAGTCTTGGAGACCCAAAATTCTGCACTATCTATTATATATATCAATGTATTTATACATATATATAAACTAGATATATATATAAAAACATGTATATATTTTTATGTTACTTTTATAATTTATAAACCTTTTATAAAATATAACACAATATAATCATTTAAACTTATAAACAATAATATATAAATTATCCAAATAATTTATCTCAAGTGATATTATTTTAGAAAACCGATTTTTCCAAAATCCAAGTGTCGCGTATTTATTTAACGATCCAACCGTTAAGATTAAATACTTGTAAAGTGTCGGTAAGCTTGTTATTGGGTATGACCCGACTTGGATCATAACACATTAGCCACATTAATTTAATATGTCTCTCGGGCATACGAAATACCTTCAATCTCCCACTTGCACGAGAAACATAAGAAATTAATGCAAGTGATGGATACCACCTAACGACCGTCCATCACCCCCAAAATGTTATGACTTTGTGCCATTCAATAACATCATCCCTTTCGAGTTCCCATCTCGAATATGAATAGGTGAATCCTTCATTTATCCTTTCATCCTAGATGTCATGTTAAATCCAAGGGATACAGAGTGATCACTCCCTTTTAGATTTAACTTTATCAGGCCTTAGACATCTGACTCTCAACGAATAAGAGGGAAAAATTCCATCTTGACTACATACTTCCTAAATATACACCTTGCATTATACCTGAGCTCTTCCTTATGAACTACCATATTTCAGAATAGCGAAGGAAAGAATCAAGGCACAATACTTAGTAAATATCCGAACCCAATATGTATCTCAGGTCAGAGGATACAATGATATTCGCCTTTACTCAAGATTACATGTGATCAACCACAAAGGCTCCATTTAGTAAGTCTTGAGAGCGGGTTCCAATATTTGTGCCCCACAAATATCTATGAACTTTGGTTGCAACCTTGCCCCACATTCATCCCGTGAATGTATACCAATCCAAGTTCATAATAGTCTAAACCTCACACTTGTTCCCACGAATGTGATTGACTACGGAATTTTAGAATAATTACTTATTCATGGATAAAATATGCAAAATAGGAACATGACTCAAAATAAATTAATACCATAATTACATTAATGAGTTTGAACAATTTCGTTCCGTTACAATACTTAAAACAGATCATGACCAATCACTAGAATATCGAAGCCCTAATGCACAAACATGTCCTGTATGTTTTGATCCATGTAAGAGCTTCGTGAGAGGATCCGCTATATTAAGATCTGTGTGAACTTTGCGAATACATATCTTTCCCTTTTAAACTTCATCCCTTATGTAGTTGAATCTCCGCTCAATGTGACGGGTCTTTTGGTGAGCACGAGGTTCTTTGATTTGAGCAATCGCACCCTCGTTGTCACAAAAGATCTCAAGAGGGTCCTGAATGGAAGGGACTACTCCTAAGTCATCGATGAATTTCTTCATCCATGCAGCTTCCTGAGCTGCCAATGAGGCAGCAATGTACTCCGACTCTGTAGTGGATAATGCAACAACATCCTGTTTTGAGCTCTTCCAAGAGACCGCACCTCCATTTAACATGAAGACATAACCGGACTGTGATCAAGAATCATCTCGATCAGTTTGGAAACTCGCGTCTACGTAACCTTTTACAGCGAGTTCCTCCTCACCAGATCCATATATTAGAAACATATCCTTAGTCCTCCTAAGGTATTTCAATATACTTTTAACCGCAATCCAATGACTATTTCCTGGGTTATTCTGGTATCTGCTTGTCAAGCTTAGAGCGCATGACACATCCGGTCTAGTACATATCATTGCATACATGATTGATCCAATAGCAGGTGCATACGGGACTCTCTTCATTCTCTCTTGTTCATCTTTCGTGGTAGGGCACTGAGATGAACTGAGAGGCGTTCCTCTTTGAATAGGTACCAAACCACTCTTAGAGTTCTCCATCTTGAACCTTTTCAAGACCTTTTCAATGTATGCACTTTGATTCAAACCAATCAGTTTCTTGGATCTATCCCTGTAGATCCCAATCCCCAAAACGTATTGTGCTTATCCAAGATCCTTAATGGAGAAGCATTTACTTAGCCAAGTTTTAACTCCTTGCATTGCCGGAATATCATTTCCAAATAACAACATATCATCCACATATAGTACAAGGAACATGATAGTGCTCCCACTAGCTTTCTTATATACACAAGCTTCATCACCATTTTTAATGAAGCCAAATTTCTCGGCTTCCTCATTAAAATGATGATTTCACATTCTAGATGCTTGTTTCAATCCGTAGATTGACTTCTTTAACTTGCATACCTTTTTAGGATATTTCGGATCAACAAAACCTTCAGGCTGAACCATATAGACATCTTCCACAAGATATCCATTTAGGAAAGCGGTCTTGACATCCATTTGCCATATTTCGTAATCATAATGAACAGCAACGGTAAATAATATCCTAATAGACTTTAGCATTGCCACAGGCGAAAATGTTTCATCATAGTCAACCCCTTGAGTTTGAGTGAAACCTTTTGCTACAAGTCTAGCTTTATATGTATCCAAGTTTCCATGTATGTCGGTCTTCATTTTGAAAAGCCATTTACAATCAACTAGCCTTGAGCCAGCAGGTTATGCAACAAGTTCCCAAACTTGGTTGTCATACATGGATTGCATCTCAGCGTTCATGGCTTCCTGCCATTTATCCTTATCAATCCTTGATAAAGCATCTTGGTAGTTTGTTGGTTCATCCAAATCAACCACATAGCAACCATCCATGAGAAACCCATATCTCTCAGGAGGATTACTAATCCTACCAGATCTGGGAACGTCTTGTGTATTTTGATCATCCATTTGATCATTCTCAACATTTTCACGTCGAGTGCTAGTGTTAACCAATTGTGCATCATCCACTTAATCTTGAACGTCTTCAAGATCTATCTTCCTTTCACTATCACCTTCCAGTAGGAATTTAGTTTCAAGGAATTCAGCCTTCCGAGCAACAAATACATTCTGCTCGGAAGGATCATAGAAATAATATCCCATATTATCCTTGGGATATCCTATGAAGATACACTTCGTGGATCGAGCATTCAACTTATTAGGGACGTAACGCTTAGGATAAGCTTCACATCCCCATACCTTTAAGTATGATAGAGATGGAGTTTTTCCAAACCACATCTCATGAGGAGTTCGTTCCACTTACTTGGTTGGGGCCATATTTAAAATACGAGCCGCGGAGCATAGACAATAACCCCAAAATGATAGAGGTAACGAGCTTCTAGCCATCATAGATCGAACCATATCCTTTAGGGTTCGGTTCCTCCTTTCGGAAACTCCATTAAGTTGGGGTGTTCCAGGAGGAGTAAGTTACGAGATAATCCCACAACTTTTAAGATGATCTTGGAAAGCATCTCTTAGGTATTCACCTCCTCTATCGGTACGAAGTACCTTGATTGTCTTATTGAGTTGATTTTGTACTTCGTTTTGATATTCCTTGAATGCTTCAAAAGTTTTGTCCTTGTGTCTTAATAAGTAGACATATCCGAAATGACTGAAGTCATCAATGAAAGTAATGGAGTATCTTTCACCATTCCTAGTTATGGGCTTAAAGGGCCCACATACATCCGAATGTATTAATCCCAATAAGTCCTTAGCCCTTTCATAGGTCCCTTTGAAAGGTGCTTTAGTCATTTTGCCTTGTAAAAAAGATTCGCATACATCAAACGAGTCTAGTTCATTTGATTTCAAAAGGCCATTCTTTTGAAGTGTATGCATTCGATTCTTGTTTATGTGACCAAGGCGACAATGCCATAAGTAGGAATCACTCAAATCCCTTTTGAGTTTCTTGGTGTTTGCATGGTATATTGAGCTATTGTATGATGTGTCATCATGAACCAATTCATAAATACCATTCGAAGGCGAAGCCTTAAAATAGAACACATTATCTAAAGAAACATGGATATCATCATTAATGAAATTAAGATTAAAACCATATTGTTTCAAACGGGATACAGAAATAATGTTTCGAGATAAATCGGGTGCATACAAAACATTTTTTAAAACAAGCTCCAAACCACTTGGTAGCTTTAAAACAAAGTCTCCTTGAGCTTTCACTTGCACCCTTGCTCCATTTCCCATGAAGAGACTTGTTGTTCCCACATCTTGATCACTTCTTTTGAACCCCTGCAAAGTATTGCAAATATGAGTTCCACATCCTGTGTCTAATACCCATGTATTAGAAGAAGTAATACTAAGCTCAATGTATACCATATATACATTACCTGAGGTTTGCCCTGCATCCCTCTTTTCTTTCAACTCCTTAAGGTAGACCGGGCAGTTGTGTTTCCAGTGACCCATTTCACCGCAACCAAAGCACGGATCTTCCTTGGGGTTAGCCTTTCCGGCAACCTTTTGCTTCTTGTTGTTGTTGGTTGGGGTAACCATCTTCCCCTTTACCTTGCCCTTGCCTTGGTAGGCGGGTCCTTTCCTCTTAGCCGCCTTTGGTTTAGAAGTGTTATGGTTTTTGGACCCGCCTTCATTGTTCGTAAACACGGGTGAAGCCCTTTTACCCATGCTTGCTTCTGCCATCTTAAGCATGGCATGTAATTCGCCAATGCTTTTATCCCAACCATTCATGTCATAGTTTAACACGAATGTGTCAAACCTCTTTGACAATGAGTTAAGGATAAGGTCTATGGCTAATTCATTAGACACGTTGCAATTTAGATGGTTTGCTCGATCAATAAGGCTTTTCATCTTAAGGACATAAGATGAAACGGATTGGGTGTCGTCCATCCGACATGCATGAAGCACTCGGACCGTTTCAAAGCGCTCGACACGAGCTTGTTGAAGGAACATCTCCTTCAACTGTGTGATCATATCATATGCACTATGATGCTTAAAATCCTTTTGGAGTTCGGGTATCATAGTCCCAAGCATGAGGCAAGAAACTTGCAACGAATCGGTGCAATATTTCTCCCAATAAGCCATGGCTTCCGTATCATCCTCGTCCGGTTGATCGGGAATGGGGTCTTCCAACACATACGCCCTGTCCTCTAATTTGAGGACGATTCTTAGATTGCGGAACCAATCCATGAAGTTTGTATGGTTGAGTTTTTCCTTTTCGAGGATTGACCTCAACAATAGGTTGTTAAAGTTAATAGGTGCGTTAGGAATGTTGTTGTTGTTATTGGCGGCCATCTACAAAATGTAACAAAGTTGTTTAAGTATCAATTTTAATTTAACAATCAATACCCTTTAAATCCAATTGATATTTATTAAATTTTAGAATCCAACGGTAAACTAAATTTCGGTTAGGTGACCTTTATCCCGTCATTTGATTTAGCTAGGTAGTCATTATATGACAATTGCAATCCTTTTGCAACTTCTAAGTTATGGGATCATGCAATCCTTTTGCATGGCATATTATCCCATCAACGCCTATTTGTTCATCATGCTTCGGTGACCCTAAGTTCATGATTTCCAAATCAAGTTGTCCTACTTGTGTAAACGTGTAAACTTAACATACAAGTGGTTAGGTGACCTTTATCCCACAAGCATGCGAAATTCACCTTAATCATATTAGTTCGTTCATGACGGTTAGGTGACCTTTATCCCATCACGAGTTCCCTAATATGTCTAAGTGTCACATAAAAGGATGACGTTTAACTTGTTTACCTTGTTTGTTAAAGGTTTTTTAAGTTTTCATTATTTCTAGTTTGAGAAAACTTTTATGCCATACACCAACATGCATTTAGTGTATGGTTCATTTGAAATTCATTTTCAAGTCTTGTAATTTTAGCCAATTACTTGATACAAACCATTTTATATATATGATCCTTATCATGTTCTTAACAACCGATTATTAATGTCCTTTTAGTCATTTTTAATTTAACCATTTAAATTGACGTCTTGCATGTCGTTAATAATGTTTTAATTTAACCAATTAAATTGCCATTTTCAAGTTGTTGACTTGTGTGATTAACTTGTAGCATACAAACATACAATCCACATAATCATACAAAACAACCACGCATGCAAAATCATATGTTCACAATCAAGCCATTTTGGTGGACATTTGTTTAGCCGAAAACAAATGCCACCGGTAAAGGGGTTATAACACAAAGTAGGAGATTTTAAATCTCCCACTTAATATTGCATCCAAATGCTTCTTCATGTGTTCTTCAAGTCTTCATCATCTTCATCATGTTACAAAATATATCCTAATACATTTTGTCTAGAAAATGAAAATACAACCTAATCTATTTTACATACCAAATATAAAATAAATTACATAACCAAATGAATATTATTACAAACCAATTGAATGAATAATTAATTTTACAAACCAAATTGAATGAATATTACAACCATTCAACCAAACAAATATCCATTCAAACACACATGCATACATCATAAGGTCAAGGCATTGATTGTGAACTACAATATACAACAAACATGACCAATTTGCAAGTTCCAAACCCACTTTTGGAACATTTAAAATTCGGCCAAAATCATGAACCCACCCAAACCCGAATATTTTTACATTCTACATTCATGCATGTATATAGAATGCAAAGTTGGTGGGTTTTAAAGACCATATATAAGAAGCATATTTTATAGACTTCGGCTCTAGATACCATTGATGGAATTCAACATAATAACAAGTTTCTTAATGTTAATAAAATCATGAAACCAATTCATTTTAAGTTATAACAAGCGAAAGCATAATTACTAAGAAAACAAGTTTATATGCATAACCATTTTAATTGAATTCCATATAGTTATCAAGTTATGAAATAATGCTTACATATAATAGCAAGGAAGTAAATTGTACCTCCTCTAAGTTGAGTTAGAAGCTAAATTTTGGACAGCAATATGATGAAGAAGATGATTCAAAATGAGCTTCTAACTTGAAGCCTCAAGTGTGTAATGCCCCAAGCTTTTGATGCACCAACACAACCTTTGATCTTGTTTGTAATTTAGACACTTGAATGTCATAAAATAGCAAGCAAAGAACTCTCCTAACCCCTCAAAACAGTTTGGCAGAATGGAGTGCTGAATCAGTTTTTTTTGTTGCCTATTTTATGTGTATTATCCCTCTCACTTGAGTCAAAGCCTTGGTTATATCATTTGCATGTACCTTGGCACTTGTGTGTTATTAAAAGTAACATTAACAAGGCATGCTTGTGAGTCTTGGAGACCCAAAATTCTGCACTATCTATTATATATCAATGTACTTATACATATATATAAACTAGATATATATATAAAAACATGTATATATTTTTATGTTACTTTTTTATTTTATAAACCTTTTATAAAATATAACACAATATAATCATTTAAACTTATAAACAATAATATATAAATTATCCAAATAATTTATCTCAAGTGATATTATTTTAGAAAACCGATTTTTCCAAGATCCAAGTGTCGCGTATTTATTTAACGATCCAACCGTTAAGATCAAATACTTGTAAAGTGTCGGTAAGCTTGTTATTGGGTATGACCCGACTTGGATCATAACACATTAGCCACATTAATTTAATATGTCTCTCGGGCATACGAAATACCTTCAAGTGGCTCGTGCTCCATACAGACTTGCACCATCTGAGATGAAAGAGTTACAAATCCAGTTACAAGAATTACTGGACCGTGGTTTCATTTGACCGAGCACTTCACCGTGGGGAGCTCAGATTTTATTTGTCAAGAAGAAAGATGGATCCTTCCGAATGTGTATAGATTACCGTGAATTAAATAAGTTAACTATCAAGAATCGGTATCCACTACCGAGAATTGACGACTTATTTGATCAACTGCAAGGATCATGTGTTTATTCAAAAATCGATCTAAGATTGGGCTATCATCAACTACGCGTCAAAGAAGAAGATATTCCGAAAACTGATTTCCGGACACGCTAGGATCATTACGAATTTTTGGTCATGCCGTTTGGATTAACGAATGCGCCAGCTGTATTCATGGACCTCATGAATCGAGTTTGTAGTCCGTATCTAGATAAGTTTGTTATTGTTTTCATTGATGATATTCTCATCTATTCCAAAAATGAGCAAGAGCATGAGCAGCATTTAAGGTTGGTATTAGAATTGTTAAGAAAAGAACAGTTATACGCCAAATTTTTTAAGTGTGCATTTTGGTTGAAAGAAGTGCAATTTCTTGGTCACGTTGTTAGTAGCAAAGGAATTCAGGTTGATCCAGCTAAAATTGAGGCTATTGAAAAATGGGAGACTCCTAAGACACCAACACAAATACGTCAATTTTTGGGTTTAGCCGGTTATTATAGAAGGTTTATTCAAGATTTCTCCCGAATAGCTAAACCATTAACAGCGTTAACGCAAAAAGGAAAGAAATATGAATGGACTTCTGAGCAGGAGAGTGCATTTCAATTACTGAAGAAGAAGTTGACTACAACGCCTATTTTATCATTACCTGAAGGGAATGATGATTTTGAGATATATTGTGACGCTTCGCGATAAGGTTTTGGTTGCGTCCTTATGCAACGAAAGAAAGTTATTGCGTACGCATCCCGACTATTGAAGATTCACGAGCGAAATTATACAACGCATGATCTAGAACTGGGAGCAGTAGTGTTTGCATTGAAGATATGGAGACTCTATTTATATGGGGTTAAATGCACTGTGTTTACCGATCATAAAAGCCTTCAACATATTTTCGATCAAAAACAGCTGAATATGAGGCAACGTAGGTGGGTCAAACTGATAAACGACTATGATTGTGAGATTAGCTATCATCCCGGGAAAGCGAATGTTGTGGCTGACGCTCTAAGCAGAAAGGAACGAGAGCCAATTCGAGTACGAGCGATGAACATAAAAATTCGCATGAATCTCAACTCACAAATCAAAGAGGCTCAACGAGAAGCTCTTACTAAGGAAAACATAGGAAATGAAATAATGAAGAAGTATGAGAAGCAACTCGTTATACGGGAAGACGGAATTCGATGTTTTGCAAAATGTATTTGGGTACCAAAGTTGGGTGGATTAAGGAAATTGATATTGAACGAGGCACATAAGACAAGATACTCGATACATCCTGGAGTTGGAAAGATGTATCAAGATCTTAAGACGCATTATTGGTAGCCTAATTTAAAGACAGACGTTGCAACATATGTCGGGGAATGTTTAAGTTGTTTCAAAGTCAAAGCGGAACACCAGAAGACGTCAGGGTTACTTCAACAACCAGAAATCCCAGAATGGAAGTGGGACGGTATTACCATGGATTTTATCACGAAGTTACCCAAGACTGCATGGGGTTATGACACCATTTGGGTAATAGTTGATCGTCTCACCAAATCTGCACATTTCTTGCCTATAAAGGAAACGGATAGAATGGAGAAACTATTACAATTATACATAAAGTAAATTGTTTCAAGGCATGGAATACCTATTTCCATTATATCCGATCGTGATAGTAGATTTACATCAAAGTTCTGGAAATCACTACAGGAGGCCCTGGGAACTCGTTTGGAAATGAGCACTGCATATCATCCACAAACTGACGGGTAGAGTGAAAGAACAATTCAGACTCTTGAAGACATACTCAGGGCATGTGTGATCGATTTTGGAAACGGATGGGATAAATATCTACCATTAGCAGAATTCTCGTATAATAATAGTTATCATGCGAGCATTAAAGCTGCACCATTCGAAGCACTGTATGAAAGGAAGTGTAGATCCCCTATCTGTTGGAATGAAGTAGGAGATCAATGATTAACTGGTCCCGAAATCATACACGAAACTACTTAGAATATAGTACAAATCAAGGAGAGATTGAAAACAGCCCGTAGTCGCCAAAATAGCTACGCCGATGTTCGAAGGAAACCATTAGAGTTTCAGATCGGTGACATGGTTATGCTAAAGGTGTCACCTTGGAAAGGTGTAATACGTTTCGGCAAAAGGGGTAAACTGAACCCAAGGTATGTAGGCCCGTTCAAGATCATTGAACGCATTGGACCGGTAGCTTTTTGACTCAAGTTACCACAACAACTCGCCGGAGTACATAATATGTTTCACGTTTCAAACCTTAAGAAGTTTCTTGCAAAAAGAAGACCTCACCATTCCTCTTGAAGAAATCCAAGTCGACGAGAAACTACAATTCATAGAAGAACCAGTCGAAATCATGGATCGTGAAGTTAAACAGCTCAAGCAGAGCAACATACCAATCGTTAAGGTTCGTTGGAATGCTCGAAGAGGTCCCGAGTTTACTTGGGAATGAGAGGATCAGATGAAACAAAAGTACCCACATTTGTTTCCCGAGAACGCAAAATAGGTACAACTTTAAAATTTCGGGACGAAATTTATTTAACGGGTAGGTACTGTAACGACCCGGATTTTTCAGACCGTTTTATACATATGAGATTAATATCTACATAAATTAAACATTACCAACATGATAAGCAATCCAAATTGTTGAGTCTTGTGTTTTTGAAAAGAGTTTTACACAACGTTTGACCGTCCAATTTGACCGATGATATCACGAACTATATAACATACGATAATTATACGATTGTGTACATATACGTATTTATACATATTTAGCATGATCTAAGGATGGTTTAACATATCATTGTGTACTAATAACAATGAGTTATAAGTATACTTTGAGACTACTAACTTAAGTTTTCAAAACGGTAGCTATACGTAACGTTCTTTGACATATATACCTATAACCTATAATGCTTATACAAGTATCGTATAAATACGTATTTAATTACTTTAAAGGACTTAAATACATAAAACAATATAAGTATATTCACAAAAGATAGTTATATTTGAATTCTCGTTCCATTTTCTCAAGATTTCTACACGTATACCTAGGGTATATGTACCCATATTATACGCAGCTTCTAGATGTATTTACTATTGATAAATACCAATTATTAGACCTCAATTATCTGCTCTTAGCAGCCATTGTTAGTCAACAACATGTGGGATCAATTAGGAAGACTTATGAGCTAAAAATCAAAACTTAAAATCTATATATATACATACATATACACATTTTTTTATATACATACATATACTTCCATATCAACTTTATTTTAAGATAAATGATCTTCTAAACTCTCTCATCTTCAACCTTCAAGTGTTCTTCAAGATCTTCATAAGTTTCTAGCTTCATAATCAAGGTAAAACTATGTTTAAACTTTGATTCAATTCATGTAAGTTAATTATCTTAAATCAAGATATAAACTTACTTACAACCTTTGTTTCTTTCATGATTTCACTTCTTAATCTTCCAAGTCATCAAGAACAAGTTCATACCTTGTTTATTCAGTAACTTTCTTCATCATACTTGAGGTATAACCTTTGTTCATCATCTTGTTCAATTATAACTATCTTACTAAGAATATACAAATTATAACAACAAGAACATAGTTTGAATGATTTCAAACTTGTTCACAAACTAAATAGATCCTTCTAACTTGACTTTTAAAACACTTCAAGACCTGTAATATATCATAATGATATGCTAACTTAACAAGATACAACTTGATTTTACAAAGAACACCTTAAAACTGAATATACATCGTTGGAGTGCAACCGGGGGCTGTTTTGGGTTGGATAATTAAAAACCATCTTAAACTTTGAATTGGAAGTTTATATTCTGGAAAAATGATATTTCTTATGAATATGTTAATATATAAAAATCTCATGGTGTAACTCAAAGTGTAAGTATTTTTGTAAAAATGATCATCTAGATGTTGTTTTTACAACGAAAATGATCACTTTCATAAGATTCACCAAAGTTTGACCTATAACCTGTGATTTTGAATGTAAACTAAGGTATTACAGTTCATATTCATAAATAATGACTCGATCCAAGGAAGTGGCAAGTTGAACTAACAAAAACGGAGTTATATTGAAGAAACTACGGCTAAAACGAAATTGGGTATCCGAAGCTAGTTTACTACGAAATTAATTGGAGTAAAACTAAACTAATCATATCTTTGCCAATTAATATGATATTTTATATATATTTACTTATGATTTGATTTTATATACTTCAGGACCACCCGTAAACAACACGAGAAGATTAATTATAAGACCTCATGATTGTACGCAACACGTCATTTAACAACACGGTACTTTATGTACGCAACACGTCATTTGACAACATGGTACCATGGGTCGAGATTAATTCTGATCAATACGAATATGATGGGGTCTTTATTTATTTTATTGAGCAACTAATTGTGGACCACTAACATCAGACTGCTAACTACGGACTAATAGATATTAAAAGTATTATAAGTATATATGTAACGATTATTTGAAAAGAAAATATGTTAATATATTATATATATGGTTAGGTTCGTGATATCTATCGGAGACCAAGTCGTGTTAAATATCTTCAAAGCAAAAGTGAGTATATAGTCCCACTTTTAAACTCTAAATATTTCGGGATGAGAATACATGCATTTTATGATTTACGTTATGGACACAAGTGATTAAAAATATATATTCTACGTTGAGTTGTACCACTGGCATACTTCCCTGTAACTTGGTAACTACTATTTACATGAGGTATTGTAAACGCGAATCCTGTTGATAGATCTATCGGGCCTGACAACCCCAACCGGACTGGACGACCAGTATTCAACGATTGCACAGTACTTCGTTTCGGTGACTACACTTGGTACGATGTAGTGAGATTTCATAATAAAGGGAATATGCGACGTTGATTAAATGTTAAGTATGTTTATCAAGTGCTCAACCACTTAGAATATTTTTATTAAAACGTTTATGTATATTAAATCTTGTGGTCTATATTTATAACGCTGCTAGCATTAAACCTATATCTCACCAACTTTATGTTGACGTTTTAAGCATGTTTATTCTCAGGTGATAATTAAAAGCTTCCGCTGCATTATGCCGAATTTAAGCAGGATTTGGAGTATGCATATTTGTATCAAAAATAAAACTGCATATCGAAAGATTTGTAATGTGAAATATGTTGGAAATCGTATTGTTATTATCAAATGTAAAGTTTGTAAAACTAAGATTATCGCTAAACGATAATCATTATTATGCTGTTTGAACCTTTGATTATAATAAAGGTTATGGTTTGTATTATAAAAACGTATGCAAATTTTGAAAAATGTCACATTTGGAGGTCAATACCTCGCAATGACACCAATGAGTACGTGACATTTATATTCGATATGAACGGGACGCTTCACGGCGTAACTTACGGTCTCCCCAATGTGATATACCCCACCTATCAAAGGAAAGACTTTTATAAACTAAGGCACTTCTGGAAAGTCTTTCAAATGTTTGACAAGTTAATTTTGCCATAACTAAATGTGCTGATGAATTCTGACCGACTCTAGACAAGATTTCCTCAATCATATCCTCTGGTAGGTCTTCTAAAATATTCGGTTGTCTACCCTTAACGTCCATTTTGTTTTTATACCGTAAAATAGATAAGGATTAGATTCGTAAAAGATAATTAACAAACAATACAAGAAATTTTTACATAAAACATAAAAGTACAAGCACACTACAATACATATAATACACAACATGATTACAACCCTCTAATCTGAATCACTGGTTTCTTCTTCTTCGGACTTGGTTCGTTTTCCTAATTTTCTAGGAATATATGGTGTTCCTCTAATACGAGCTGTCGTTTTCCATAATGGTTTAGAAAAACCTGGTGGTTTAGAGCTTCCCGGGTCATTGTTACATTTTAGGAAATACGGATGTTGTCGATACATATAAAGTTCATCGGGGTTGGAATCGGGTTTCTCTATTTTTATACCTTTTCCCTTATTATTTTATTTCTCTTTATTAAATTGGGTCGAGGTAATTTCTATAACATCATCGGAATCCTCATCGGGATCCGATTCATCGAAAAATTGGTAATCTTCCCAATATTTTGTTTCCTCGGCGGAAACACCATTGACCATTATTAACTTTGGTCCGTTAGTTGAGGATTTTTCTTTTATTTAATCGATTTACTATAGGTATCAATATTTCTTCCTCCAGAACCTCTTCTTCTTCTGGTTCCTCCTCTTCCGATTCCTCCTCTTCTGGTTCCTCTTCTTCCGGTTCATACTCTTCCGGTTCCTCCTCTTCCGGTTCCTCTTCGGGAATTTGTGAATCTTCCCAAAATATATTCGACTCTTCATTATTATTAGGTGAATCAATGGGATTTGTACTAGAGGTAGACATCTATCACACAATATCAAACACGTTAAGAGATTAATATATCACATAATATTTACATGTTAATAATATATAGTTTCCAACAAAAAAATGTTAAGCAATCGTTTTTGAAGAAAAACACGGTTGAAGTCCAGACTCACTAATGCATCCTAACAAACTTGGTAAGACACACTAATGCAATTTTCTGGTTCTCTAAGACCAACGCTCGGATACCAACTGAAATGTCCCGCTCATATTGATTATAAATGTTCCATATTAATTGATTTCGTCGCGAGGTTTTGACCTCTATATGAGACGTTTTTCAAAGACTGCATTCATTTTTAAAACAACCATAACTTTTATTTTATCAATAAAGATTTAAAAAGCATTACATAGATTATCAAATAATGATAATCTAAAATATACCGTTTACACACGACCATTACATAATGGTTTACAATAAGAATATATTACATCAAAAATAAGTTTCTTGAATGCAGTTTTTACATAATATCATACAAGCATGGACTCCAAATCTTTTCCTTATTTTAGTATGCAACAGCGGAAGCTCTTAATAATCATCTTAGAATAAACATGCTTAAAACGTCAACAAAAATGTTGGTGAGTTATAGGTTTAACCTATATATTATCAAATCATAATAATAGACCACAAGATTTCATATTTCAATATACATCCCATACATAGAGATAAAATTCATTCATATGGTGAACACCTGGTAACCGACATTAATAAGATGCATATAAGAATATCCCTATCATTCCGGGAAATCCTTCGGACATGATAAAAACAACATCGAAGTACTAAAGCATCCGGTACTTTGGATGGGGTTCGTTAGGCCCAATAGATCTATCTTAAGGATTCACGTCAATTAGTAGATCGGTTTACTAATTCTTAGGCTACCAAGTAAAAGGGGCATATTCGGCTTCGATCATTCACCCATATAATGTAGTTTCATTTACTTGTGTCTATTTCGTAAAACATTTATAAAACTGCATGTATTCTCATCCCAAAATATTAGATTTTAAAAGTGGGACTATAACTCCGTTTCACATATTTTTACTTCGTCGGGAAGTAAGACTTGGCCACTGGTCGATTCACGAATCTATAACAAATATGTACATATATATCAAAGTATGTTCAAAATATATTTACACCATTTTTAATACGTTTTAATGTTTTAAGTTTATTAGGTCAGCCGTCCTCATTAGTAACCTACAACTAGTTGTTCACAATTAGATGTACAGAAATAAATCAATATATATTATCTTGAATCAATCCACGACCCAGTGTAAACACGTCTCAGGCTAGATCACAACTCAAAATATATATATTTTTGGAATCAACCTGTATAGCTAACTCCAACATTACTGCATATAGAGTGTCTATGGTTGTTCCAAATAATATATATAGATGGGTCGATATGATATGTCAAAACATTTGCATACGTGTCTATGGTATCCCAAGATTGCATAATATATTAGAATACATGTATAATACAATATAAGTTAGCTAGGATATGATTAATATAGATTTGTTACAATATTTCCCGTAGCTACAACAATCAAAAAATATCCAATCTTGTTTTACCCATAACTTCTTCGTTTTAAATCCGATTTGAGTGAATCAAATTGCTATGGTTTCATATTGAAATCTATTTTTTGAATCTAAATAGAAAAAGATAGGTTTATAGTCAGAAATATAACTTACAAGTCATTTTTGTAAGAGGTAGTCATTTCAGTCGAAAGAACGACGTCTTGATGACCATTTTGAAAAACATACTTCCACTTTGAGTTTAACCATGATTTTTGGATATAGTTTCATGTTCATAAGAAAAATCATTTTCCCAGAAGAACAACTTTTAAATCAAAGTTTATCATAGTTTTTAATTAACTAACCCAAAACAGCCCGCGGTGTTACAACGACGGCGTATATCCGGTTTTACGGTGTTTTTCGTGTTTTCCGGTTTTAAATCATTAAGTTAGCATATCATATAGATATAGAAAATGTGTTTAGTTAATTTTAAAAGTCAAGTTAGAAGGATTATCTTTTGTTTGCGAACAAGTTTAGAATTAAATAAACTATGTTCTAGTGATTACATGTTCAAATCTTCGAATAAGATAGTTTTATATGTATGAATCGAATGATGTTATGAACATCATTAATAACTAAAGTTTAGTAGGTAAACCTACTGGAAGTGACAATAAATGATCTAGCTTCAAAGGATCTTGGATGGCTTGAAAGTTCTTGAAGTAGAATCATGACACGAAAACAAGTTCAAGTAAGATTATCACTCGAATTAAGATAGTTATAGTTATAGGAATTGAATCAAAGTTTGTATATGAGTATTACCTTGATTTGGAATGATATCTTACTGTAAACAACAAGAATTTATTGAGGTTGGATGATCACTTTACAAGATTGGAAGTGAGCTAGTAAACTTAGAAGTATTCTTGATTTTATGAAACTAGAACTTGTAGAATTTATGAAGAACACTTAGAACTTGAAGATGGAACTTGAGAGAGATTAATTAGATGAATAAAATTGAAGAATGAAAGTGTTTGTAGGTGTTTTTGGTCGTTGGTATATGGATTAGATATAAAGGATATGTAATTTTGTTTTCATGTAAATAAGTCATGAATGATTACTAATATTTTTGTAATTTTATGAGATATTTCATGCTAGTTGCCAAATGATGGTTCCCACATGTGTTAGGTGACTCAAATAGGCTGCTAAGAGCTGATCATTTGAGTGTATATACCAATAGTACATACATCTAAAAGCTGTGTATTGTACGAGTACGAATACGGGTGCATACAAGTAGAATTGTTGATGAAACTGAACGAGGATGTAATTGTAAGCATTTTTGTTAAGTACAAGTATTTTGATAAGTGTCTTGAAGTCTTTCAAAAGTGTATGAATACATATTAAAACACTACATGTATATACATTTTAACTGAGTCGTTAAGTCATCGTTAGTCGTTACATGTAAATGTTGATTTGAAACCTTTAAGTTAACGATCTTCTTAAATGTTGTTAACCTAATGTTTATTATATCTAATGAGATGTTAAATTATTATATTATCATGATATTATGATATATTACTATATCTTAATATGATATATATATACATATTAAATGTCGTTACAACAATAATCGTTACATATATGCCTCGTTTCAAAAATCATTAAGTTAGTAGTCTTGTTTTACATATGTAGTTCATTGTTAACATACTTAATGATATAATTAATTATCATTTTATCATGTTAAACATAGTGTATCAATATCTTAATCTGATTCATATGTATTTAGTAAGACGTTGTTATAACGATAATCGTTATATATATCATTTCGAGTTTCTTAATTCAATAAACTCAATTTTATGTATATAACTCATTGTTAAAATACCTAATGAGATACTTACTTATCATAATATCATGTTAACTATATATATAATCATATCTATGTCATCATATAGTTTTTACAAGTTTTAACGTTCGTGAATCACTGGTCAACTTGGGTGGTCAATCATCTATATGAAACCTATTTCAATTAATCAAGTCTTAACAAGTTTGATTGCTTAACATGTTGGAAACACTTAATCATGTAAATATCAATTTCATTTAATATATATAAACATGGAAAAGTTCGGGTCACTACAGATGTCATAACAAACACAAACAAATTCTACGCGACAACAACACACGCAAGAATTATTATCACAACACAATAATATATCAATAATATCCGCATTACTAATATAAACGTTAGTCCACTTACAAACAAGGCACTAACTATAACCCATTCCGACCCGTAATCCTACAAGTACCGCAACAAATTAAGCACACTCAAAAGTCTAAGTCTAGGTACCTATCTCAAGTCGCCTAAATCCCTTAGACAATGCTCTGATACCACTTGTAACAACCCAACCCGTTATCCAACCAATACAAGCTTAAATTTTTTTTTTTTTTTTAACAAGGATCAGCTTTTCAGGCAAATGGAGCGCCGCTCCATATAGGGGCGCGCCGCTCCAAACCCTGCTGTCCCAAATGTCGTTTTCCCGCAAAAAGATCTCCCGCTTCCCGACGCTTTTAGGAGAAACGGTTTTCACAACATTTAATAATAGATAAAACTAACACGTTTCAATAATAAAATAAGTTATACGACACCGGGCCTACATATGCCCAAATTACCCTTTTTGTACAAAATGCAAACTTCGACCATATGACTTTAATACAAAATAAAGACCGAGCATGGTGATTGGGGATACGCTACCCAATCCTAATCGATCCAAAATCACATCCTCTAAAGCAAACTACGTAAGTCCACTAGTCCCCACGCTTACCCGATCCATCGTCTCCATGCAATCTATAAAAATGTAAACAACGACAGGGTAAGCTAACGCTTAGTGAGTGAAAATATACTACATACATATATATGCATAAAATGGACACGCCACATAAATAAACAAATACCGCATACCGAAGCATCCAAGCATAAAGGCAAGCTAATCTAAGCATACCGTACGATCACTAAGCAACAAGCTAAATATGCATCAACAAACATAAGTTCACCAACGATGATGTGAACAACGCCAAGAAGCTACACCCGGAGGGTTATCTACATCACGACAATACAACAATATATAAACGTCTGAGGTTAACTCCTAAACCAAATACCGAGACCGACAACCAAAACGCACAACCGTGCCAATTGAACCTATACACAAGCCCATCAGAACCACCTATATGTGAAGTGAGCTCTATAACCGAGAACCACTTCACCCGACCAGCACCCATCCTACACATACATGTGCACATAGGATATTAACACTCAACTTGTCGCCTTGAAGAATGCTACCGAATAATCTACAATCACCGATGGAATGTACCTATTCCATTTATCACATAACAAGTAACACAATTAGGTTGGATATACAAATCAACCCAAATTGACAACTAGTGCAGTTTCGACCCAAATGCACTTCCAAGCACCAACCGCGTCCAAACTACCCAATAATCACTAACACAAGTGAGAATGGTTCTAATATGCCAATCAAACCTAATCATAGGTGTTAAACACCTATCTTGCCCAAAATGACACTTAAACCCTAATTTGACCTATAAGAAGTCAATATCACGCCATTAGCAAGTTTTGACACCAAAACATATTTAACTCGGTTCTATGCTTCAACTTAATCCATTTTAAGTTTATAAACCTTATTAAATCGGCAATTGAGTCATAATCATCAACAAACCCTAATTTTGACTCTAGTCAAAATTAGTCAACCACAAGAACCCTAATGGTTTCCAAAACATCAATAATCACTAATACTAGTGATTATACACCATTTACAAGTCTTAAACATGGTTAAATCAATAACCAACCCAAAACCCGCCAAATATCAAAATAGCAAGTTTCCATAAACCCTCTTCATCAACTAAGTGGGTTTTACAACTAACTATCTCAAACCCTAACATTGAATCTCAAATCAAACAATGAAATTCGGAGTTTGAACTTATCAATACCGCCAAAATGATGCCGTTGATGAGATGAACAACTTTAATACTTGAGACTTGACCCGAATCAAACTTCTTATTCTCCAAATGGAGCTTTCTCTCACTTAAAATGGGTTTCTCACTCTAGGGTTTGATGAGAGTGTTTGATGAGTGAAATGTGATCTAAAATGATCAATGGAGCAGTTTTGATGACCCCAAACCGACCCCAAGTGAAAAGACCAAAGTACCCCTCATTTAAACCTTTTAAAAATGCTGAAAATTGCATCAGACGCGATCGAAGCGCCGCTCCATAAGGTGGAGCGCCGCTCCAATCTTCAGACCAGTTTCCAGTAACTTGTTTTGGCCATAACTTTTTGACCGTAGCTCCGTTTTCGATGAATCAAATATCGTTGGAAACGTAATAAGATTTTCTTTCCAATGGTAAGGCTTTGAAATATCAACACAAACTCTATTTGGGGTTGAAAAGATACGTACACACCTTGTCACTTTAGACAACGTCCAGTTTCCTTCGACGTTCGAGCAAGCAACACGTACGTGCTTTGTATACTTCATACATGCATCGTACACCATAAATACATTATGTACAATAAATATTTGGGTCTTACATCACTCGTCATTAAGTCGGGACACTCGGACTTCCGGTGACCCTCTTGGTGGCTGATATTGCGCATTTTATCTATTAATTCTCTCGTAATATCGATCATATTTTGGTCCGTTTGGATACGAATTGGGGTTATTTAGTTGATTTTGTGAAGATTCGAGTTTAGGAACTGAGAAGCGTTGATTTGCATATTTTTAAGACATTTGAGGTACAATTTACATCGTCTTATTATAAGTACCTATGTTTGTTAAGATGACAAAGTGGTTTGAGTTTTAGTGGATGAACGTGAAAATTTCAAGCTAGAATCTGGAACAGAAGAGAGCCGCGTCGTGAGGTCCAAGGGCCGCGGAGCATGTTTTAGTGTATTTTGATTATAGACGACTTGTAAAAGTGGAGCTTCAGCTACAAGGGAGAGCTGCGACGCGGGCTTTCTAGTCGCGGCGCGGGCTTTCTAGCCGCGGTGCGGGTTCGAGTCGGTCAGGATTTTTTTGGAAAGCCTATTTAAGGGACGAAAAATACCCTAATATTCATTCTTCTATCCAGACGAATTCCAGCAGCTTTTGGGCAAATTTTAGTGATTTTTGGGGACTCCCAACATCATTCAAGCAACTCAATCATTCTGAAAACGCGTATCGATTCGTCAATCATTCAAGATCACTATTTTCATTAGGTTTAATTCTTTATCAACATAATGAATTCTCTTAATTGTTTATTTATGATTTTGTTTTCAGCCATGATTGTTGACTAAACTTTTAATGCTTGTCTAAATTAATAACCGAGGTTTTGGATGTTATGATTTATGATTTATGAACTCATGCATGTTTATTTCAATAGTTTGAATAAAAGATCGATTCTTATTGATGTTTAACTTTATAAACTTGATTGATTAGTGTATTTCTTTGAAAAAGAGAACTCTTGTTGATTTAATACACTAGTTTATAATTGATTTGTCTTAATTGATTGTTTGCTAAACCGGACCAAGGCGGTAAATTAAGTTTAAACGGTTAGACGATATAGGGGTGAAATGTGTAGAGCAAACGCAAAGGTAATTGTTATTCAAATCTTTGATCTAGTTAATTAATTAGTCACAAACGAAAAGGACTTAGGTGCTAGGGAACCCTACATCTAGTAATTCTAGTTTGAGTACTTGCTAAAGAGAACTCTTGGCGAGACGACTGAGTAATTTGCATGTATTTAGTATTAAATTGGGCTAAAGTATAAAAACATCCAATTCCGAGGGTAAAAGGTCTAGACGAGTATTTTCATTCTATTTGATATCAAAACTATCTTAATTGCTTTCTTGTTTTAATTTTTATAAATCTAAAATCAAAAAATATTATTTTTACTTTCGATCAAATCTTGATTTGGCTAATCGTTAAATAGCCACAAAACCCATTATCTCGTACTTTCAATTTTAATAGATTAACTTAGTTTATTTCCAGTAGTTGCAATCTTAATTCTCACTTTTAAACTGTCCTTGGAACGATTTCGGATTTACCAACTTTATACTATCGCACGATCGGGTACACTGTCCGTTAGTGTGTAGTAATCTTTAAACCAGTATTTTCCCTTATAAATTATAGACACGATTTTACACATCAAGTTTTTAGCGCTGTTGCCGGGGACAGTTGTGTCGAAAATTAAGATTGTTATCTAATTGTTCTTAGTTTAGTCTTAGTTTTGAATCTGTGCGTTTAATCAGTTTGTTAGTTGTGATTTTGCAGTTTACAGGTAGTTTATGTGTAACACTCCACCAAAATCGCCATTGACGCAGATGTTAACTCTGGTTCCAGTGCTTGGTCTTGGCCTCTAAGCAACAACAAAATTCTAGCAGAAGCAATAAGTACATGAGAATAAACATGCTAAATCGTCAACACAAAGGTTGGTGAGTTCATAGATTTTTATACAAAGTATAAAATTTACAAAAGTTTCATATTTTCAAACAATTTGAAATAGTTTAAAATAGTAATATAAATATTAAGTTCCATAAATGGTTTGATAGTAAAACAGATCACAAGATCTCAACTTCATAAACAGTTTAGAAGTAATATGATTTCAAGATTTCAAGTACGAAAATAAGTTCGTAGTTCGTAACATATCAAGTTTGAAAACAGTTCCATGGTTTATAAGTTTCCACAGTTATAATGGTTTCCATACAGTTTCAAAGTGTATATGTTTCCTAAGCACTCGGTTGTGACGACCCAGAAATTTCTGACCAAATTTAAACTTAATCTTTATATAATTAATGTTTCCGACACGATAAGCAAAGTCAGTAATGTTGAGTCTCAAAAATTTTGAAACTATATTCATGTAATCAATTATCCTTTGACCGTGCTCGACGATTCACGAACATTTATGTGTATATATATAATATATATAGTTATATTAATTGAAAACGTTAACAAAGTATTAAATGTGTAATACTTTACATAAACGTATCTGTTTTAATATGTTTATCGATGGAATTAAAGATAATATAAAATGATTGAATTATCAGATGTATTGTGTTATTATGATAAAATCTCTGTTGAAAGGTCCACTATGATTTAAGAAATCTTTCCCTTTTAACGGTATTCAGAAAATGGTAAAGTGATTTACAAGTAGGAACAAATGTGCCAATTAACGAGAACTAGATAAGGGTTAGTGGAGATTTCTGTTTGATTTCTAATCAATATTTTACAATATTTTCCTCGTGTCTTTTGATGTGTTAATTATTTAGCTTTCATGGTATTTAATAGTAAGAACTTGGAATGTAAATAATCTAGATACTAGATGTCGACAAGATAAGTAAGTTGACATGTTGCATTAAAAGATTTCTTACATTTAACTATCTTTTGCTTCACGATTCAAGAACGAACTATAATTTAAAAACCTGAAACCCGTTATAAGTTATATATGATTTTACTTTCCTAAAACATTTTATGATATAACGATTTCAATTATTTTAACCTTGTAACAAAATGATTCTTAAATATATTTAATTTTGGAAAACAAAATTATAATATTTATTTGATTTAGTACAAAAACATTTTCAGTTTAAAAAGGAACTTTATTATTAAAAAGTTTTATAAGATAATTTGTTTATGAGTTTTGAAAAAATTAATTAAAGCTTTGTATTATAACTTACAAATACATATATATTGTTTCAAAAACGTAAACGTGATATGACATAATATTTTCTATTATTTAAATGATTATAAATGAACTTTGAAAAATAATTATTTTTTTTTTGAAAAACTAAAATATTATATTAGTAAATAAATATTTCAGTTATATATAAGATGTACAAATTTATATTTTTCTAAATAGATATATATATATATATATATATATATATATATATATATATATATATATATATATATATATATATATATATATATATATATATATATATATATATATATATATATATATATATATATATATATATATATATATTTTACAATGTGATAAAGTATAATTTAAAACGTTTCGATATTATTAAACATATTTTAATAAACAACGAGAAATTGATTTAAAGAAGCAAATGACCAAAACACTCAAATGTATATATTACATTTCTTGTAATATAAAGTATTGAAGAGTAGGTCTATTTATTGATAAAGGTACACGTCGCAAAACGTAAAGTACACGTTTTCTAAGCATACGAAACGACGTTCGAAAAACCGGAACAAAGACGTTAGTCGAGCGACAACGTACAAATCATCAGAACTAAAATTACAAGTAAACTATGCACGTGAATATAATATAATATATAATTAATTATATAGATTAAATATTAATTTATATATAATAATAATTAATAAGGTGTCGGCAGGAAAATTTGAGCAATTGTGAGCTGGCCATGGGGCTCATGCGATCGCATGAGATCCCTTATACATTCTCATGCGATCGCATGAGGAGTAGGTGGGGAAAACTTCTATAAATCTAACGTTTTTCTGGTTCTGTGATTCATTCCATCAAACATCCATCTATATTACTCCGTATTATATTACTTATATTATTAATTATATTATTATTATTATTATTATTATTATTATTATTATTATTATTATTATTATTATTATTATTAAGATTAACATTATTATTATTAATCTTATTATTAGTAGTATTAGTATTAATATTATTAGTATTATTATACATAAAATACTACGACGAAGTCATGAACGAGTTATTTCAAAAAGGGTTATTCGAGCGGGATAGAGCTAAAGAAATTATGGGTTATAGCTAAGAAGGTTATGGGTATGGTTCGGAGGTATAGCTCGTGAGGCCAACCTAGCGTTTATAATTTTCGTTGCGTCTACATACTTTCCTGCAATATTGAATCACAATATTGATATGTGACTATTCATATCTTATCTTTTATATATTAATAGTGTATCCCTGACTGGTGCTCGAGTATATATGATTATGCATGCTTGTATGCTTAATTTCGTCGTTAAATAGTTTATGATAAATCATTAATTTAATATGTATGCTACTGAGATAAGGTATATGATATGCATGTCGTTGGAAAACTGGCGAAAAATTAATAATTTTTCATTTAGAAAGCGTATGGTTTCGATGAACGGATTAAAAGATATAGTCAACTGAATTATCATTAATTTTAGTATTATTATGATTATTACTATCTTCATTATTATCGTCATTATTATTATTATTATTATATAATAATAATAATTATTATTATTATTATCATTATCGCTATAAGTATTATCATTAAAAATTGTTATTGTTGTTATTAATAATATCGTTATTATCACTAAGGTTAATATTATTATTATTATTATTATTATTATTATTATTATTATTATTATTATTATTATTATTATTATTATTATTATAATTATTAGTATAATCATTAGTATTATTATAATTATTATTATTAGTATCATTATCATTAAAACTAATATTAGTATCATCTAATTATTATGATTACTATTATTATCATTATTATGAACGCAATATAAAAGAGGACTAAAAGCTATTAAATAAATTGATTAGGAAGTAATGAGTATAAGATTCATGATGAAATTAAAATATTGTAAGATATTGATTTAGATAAAAATATTGTTTTCATTATTTTTATTATTATTATTATTATTATTAAAAGTATCATTAATAGTAAAACTATCATTTTTATTAAAATTATCATTTTTAATAAAAATATCATTGTTATTATAAAATATCATTATTATTATCATTTTAGTATTATTATTATTAAAAATTATCATTTTGAATAGAATTATTATTTTTATATAAAATATTATTATTATTACAGTTAATATTAAAAAGTATCGTTATTATTAAAAGTATCATAATTAGAATTATCATTTTATCATAATTAATATCATCATGAATAAATATAAATATTGTTATTATTATTACTAGTAGAATAATAATAATTGTTATTATTACAAAATAATACAACTTTTATTCATTATTATTATTATCAATATTATTTTATCAAATAAATATGTGATACAAAGATATTTTTACCACACGTAATATAATTACATTAATAATATATACCACTATATTTTTATGATATTAAGTGAACTTTATAAATTTTATTACTTAAGATATATAAAAGTATATTTTTATCATATATAAATTTTAATATAAATTTTAATATAAATTTTTATTTATTAATAAAGGACTTGTATTATTTACTCTAATAAAATCGGATAAATATATTTAAATATATAAAACGACTATATTTAAGTTATATAATAAACATGTATAGATTTTGAAAGTTATTTTTGGTCAAGTTAACTTTTGTTGACTTTTGCATATCGGTCTCGAGCATTAGGATAGTGATACACTACGACTTGATCTAAATTGTTAGACAGATATCGACCAACATATAAATATATATACTTATTATAGGTTCGTGAATCCGAGGCCAACCTTGCACTTGTTCAGTGCCATCATATGCGTAATTACTACGAAATACAGTATTATAAGTTTCATTTGCTCCCTTTTAAATGCTTTTGCAATATATATTTTTGGGCTGAGAATACATGAGCTGATTTTATAAATGTTTGACGAAATAGACACAAGTACTTAAAACTACATTCTATAGTTGGATTATTAAACCGAATATCACCCCTTTAGCTTGGTAACCTAAGAATTAGGAAACAGTCGAGAGGTTCTGTTCCTAATTGACGCGAATCCTAAAGATAGATCTATTGGGCCTAACAACCCCCATCCATGTTATGGATGCTTTAGTACTTCGAGGTTTATATTATACAGACGAGAGGTTCTGTTTGGGGATATTCTATGCATTAAAGTTAATGTCGGTTACCAGGTGTTCACCATATGAGTGATTTTATCTTTATGCAGACGAGAGGTTCTGTTTATAAATATAAAAATCTTGTGGTCTATTAAAAATATGGAAATGATTGATTATGATAAACAAATGAACTCACCAATCTTTTGGTTGACACTTTCAAGCATGTTTATTCTCAGGTATGAAAGAAATCTTCTGCTGTGCATCTGCTCATTTTAGAGATATTACTGGGAGTCATTCATGGCATATTTCAAAAGACGTTTCATTCGAGTCGTTGAGTTCAATAAGATTATTATTAATTCATTTATAGTTTGGATATATTATGAAATGGTATGCATGCATGTCAACTTTCGATGAAATGAAAGTTTGTCTTTTAAAAACGAATGCAATGTTTGTAAAATGTATCATTTAGAGGTCAAATACCTCACAATGAAATCAACTATTATGAATAGTTTATAATCGATATGAACGGGGCATTTTAGTTGGTATCAGAGCGGTGGTCATAGCGAACCAGGTCTTGCATTAGTGTGTCTAACGGATAGTTATTAAGATACATTAGTGAGTCTGGACTTCGACCGTGTCTGCATATCAAAAAGTTTTGCTTATCATTCCTTGTCGAAAATTACATGCTTATCATTCTTAGGTCTAAGACACATTTTCCTGCATTTATTGCATAGATAGTGTTCAGACGAATTCATATCTTAGTACATCTGTTACTGTAAAATTTACCTGACATCTTCCAAAGATTACTCCGTGATTTATGGGATTTTGGTATTATATATACATATGTAAATTATATATTGAAGAATACCAATCTAAATCCTATAATCTATTTCATATTAAAAATCATTTCCCTGACGATACAAGATAGATGCTGCAACCCGTTCAAGTTCCTCTAATTCCGATATAGATTTCCACTCGAGCTCCGAAAGCAGTGTGACCGGAAAGGATCAACCAATTAGCCATTATCTATTCTGGATGAATTGGGGATGGGTTCGTAGCCTACTTAATCATTGGAGACAAGAAGAAGGTAATCCCTTCCATCCACTACATTTCCCTCTTGGCGAAGAACCTGAGGCACTTACCGGCGAACCTGTCCGAAACACCATTCTCTCTCTCATTTCCAGAGTATCTCATCACGATTATATACTATCTCAAATTCTAAATCTTATTCATTCGCTCCTCCGAACTGACAATTATCCCGGTGTAATAGAAGAAGTCAACGAGCTTCGCGCTCGAGTATTGGCTTTGGAGAATATGGTGCAAAGATTACAAGCACCATCAACAACACCAGTACCACCAACAACATCCACATCGCAAGCCTCAATACCACAAGCACCAGCAGCTTCACTGGCATCAACGGTACCACCATCGTCAACATCAACGGTACCATTACCACCACCAACAGCAACATCCGCATCCTACACCTCAACATCACAATCTGTACCTTGAGCATCAACGTCATACGCACCATAGATACCAAGGAGTACCAACAACAATAACCAATGAAGTATTGATTCATAACTTCATTGGAGAAACATTCTGCGGCGATTATGTAATCTCTAAAGTCTTAGAGATTATCTATTCTAGCCTTAACCATAAATTAGATGAGTGGACCGAAATGATAGAAGGAAGAGTAGAAACCCTGACAAGAATGGTGCGTGATTTACAAGCTAGACTTGTTATACAAGCGCCACCGGTAGTACTGCCAGCATCACCATTAGTATCACCAGCATCAGCAGCACCTACAACATCACAAGCTCCACCAGTTCCATAATCACCAACATCATCACAAATCAACAACGAGTATATTGTATCAATGAGTTATGAAGTATTAACTCATTCCCTCTGAAGAATTTATATGTATATTATATATATATATATATATATATATATATATATATATATATATATATATATATATATATATATATATATATATATATATATATATATATATATATATATATATATATATATATATATATATATATATATATATATATATGAATTTTTAAACCACAATATATCTTTTCGTACGAAGCTATTACGTGTGAATTTTAAAGGGTAGATAATATTCGGTTAATTCATATTACTAATATGCTATGATGTACATCCTTCGTTAACAACTTAACAATCATTAATCTCTGCTTCAACTCAGTAGATTCCATTTCATAATAAACTTAGTGTATTATTCAAGTACATGTTTGATTTCACACTTTCATTTTCGTTATACTCGAAACTTTCTAGAAATCATTATTTGTGTCTTGCGAAGTTCACAAAAATTCTAGGAATACCAACATCATTCACTGAAGAAATACCAATAGATGAATAATGAAGTATTAATTCATAATTTCATGAAAGTGGAAGAAATACTCAGCAAAGGTTACATAATTTCTAAAGTTTTAGGAATTATTCAATTCTAGTTCCATGCGTAAACCAAATGAGTTTAATTTAATATTAAATCATTAAATCTATATTACATCTGCTGAAATATAAATACTTATATTTTCATAAAACTGTAATAAAAATTCTCTTGTACAAAATATTACTTGTAAAACTTTTAACGGGTAGGTAATACCCGAGAAATATATAAATTCACAATTAATATGTTACACTATACATTCTTCAATTTTGATTCACGAATCATTAACTATACTCACTACTTTCACAGCGATATACATTCTTTCTTAAATATCAGAACAGCCATTCTCATTCAAATTCGATTACATATTCCGATTTTGACAAATCCGAATCCAAGTCAAGATTTAACAGGTGACATCACTCTTAGATTTTTACATCTTTCAAAATCATAATTTGAATCCAAACTATACTAGAACATCACTTTTATTCATAAAACACAGAAAGATACTCGAATCATTCAAGAATCGCGACGACTTCATCATACATATATTGACAATGACAGCCTGCGTTCAAACCCTTCAAAATTCTTGAAGACACCTCAACTAAGGAACAATCGAGAGAATGAACCAATCACACGATATATACATATGCATATAGTTATGCACCTGGAGAACACTTGGAACCTAAGTAAAAGTTTAACACGTATCCGTATCAGATCCTTTAGCATTATTATTACCCAAAATAACTTTGCAATCCCTTTTCAAAGTAGCACATTTTGTCACAGCTCCAACAAGACAACTTCGACTTTTCATCCGGAGTAGCCTTATTATAACCCGGATATATACGATTACCCTTTCCATCATTGTTACCGGAGAACCTTTTATATCCCATCGCATTAGCAGTAAATGTATCAACAACTTCACTACTCTTTGGCGTAAGTCTCTCCGAAAAGTCACTATATTTATTCATTGAAACCCCATCATATACTCATCTGCATCTTGTAACGATAATTGCCATACCCAATACCCGGAAGTATCAATAATTATTCTCGAATCTCTTAATGTTTCTACGATGACAGTTATATATATATATATACATATAAGGTTATATATATACATATAAGTTATCTCCTGGAATTATAATTCTAAAATTCTGAATAGCACTCCAGCTTACGAATCAGTATTATGAAGTTGTAAAAAAGCTAATGAAGCAGCAAGGACTGTATACATCATTAACAGTCAAAAGTTTGATGATAAAGAATGGGAGATTGGAAAAGCTCAAAAGAAAATTTGTTCTAGAAAATGGATAGAGTAAACCCTGAAGGAGGCTGTGGATAAATCACAAAGACTAAATCTGCCTTCAAAGAATCCAAATGATTCAGTGTCTGCTGAAGTCTTTAGCGAATACCTTTCTCCTTACTCTAAACCCTTGCGAACAATATTCTTCATCATCCTCTGATCTTAGATATTCTAAGATATCATCGTATCTTTCATTATAAATATCCTCGATTTTTCTGAAGATATTTTCATAACAATTCTTATCTGAAATCATGTATCTCTTCACGTTATCGATATTACATCATATAGGAAACTATTTTAGTTTCTAAATTCTGAAAAATTTGAATTTAAAATATGAATGTTTTTGAAGTAGTGTTGGGAATTGAAGCATGAGTTAGTATAATATAATGACACTTGATCAACGTGATTATATTACAGTAAGTCATGCTGAGTTTCTAATGGAACATGATGATTCACAGACCCTACCGCCATCATGTGCCATGTTACATAACTCTTTCATTCTTTTTAACCTCTAAAAATATCAAGAAAATATTTTTCTTGATGATTCGGTCTTTCCGGGATGTTCTGGTAATTTAACAAGTCAGATCATGCTATTACCATTTATTTCTTAGAACATTAGTTATGTTCATTTGAAGCTTCATACCTACAAATTCTGGACCATTACTTGTTTCACACAAAGTCGAGGAGAGAAAACAATAACACAAGCTTTGAAATATAGGAGTATAAATCACAGCAAACAGAAGGGATCATTAACCGTAGATGTCAATAATTATGGAAAGACAAATGCAAGGAAGGATTATGAAAACTACTACTCCAAGAGTGAAGTAGAAGTAAACAGATTCCTCCTATGGGAGTTGGAATAGAAGGATAATTGTGGTGATAGTCAGAATGAGATCAAGGATTAGAACTGGATGAAGCATTTTCACAATCTTTTAAAAGTATGAAATGAGGAAGAAGATGTAGGAGTGATGAAAATAATGAAATGGAAGAGGTTAATTTATAGCAAAATAACGGACATAGCAATCGAGGCAAATTATCGCATTTAACCAAAAAGGATTATGATTTCCTTAATTACCGAAGAATCAAATCTTATTACGAAGATTTTCTCTAAATCCCTTGAACTCCGGAAATCAACCGTATCTACGTCAAAAGATATGACGAAACTTTATTTTCTTATTTCACTCTTTTGCGATAGCTTCACTCGTACTCTTCACATATTCAAATTGTTTTATCCATATTACTCAATGATAATAAAACTCTATTTATCAACTCATATTCGTCATGAAAACATTTTTATTGTTAGCCATGACTTTAATGACCCGTTCATATCGATTATAAATGATTCACAATGGTTGATTACATCGCGAGGTTCTGACCTCTATATGATACGTTTTACAAACATTGCATTCGTTTTTAAAAGACAAACTTTCACTTCAACAAAAGTTGACAGGCATGCATACCATTTCATAATATATCCAAACTATAAATGACTTAATAATAATCTTGTTGAACTCAACGACTCGAATGCAACGTCTTTTGAAATATGCCATGAATGACTCCAAGTAATATCTCTAAATTGAGCAAATGCACAGCGGAAGATTTCTTTCATACCTGAGAATAAACATGCTTTCAAGTGTCAACCAAAAGGTTGGTAAGTTCATTAGTTTATCATAAACAATCATTTTCAATAATATAATAGACCACAAGATTTTAATTTCATTTTTCATAAACATCATCTCATATCCGGCATTTCGCACAAACTGCATAGAGACAAAAATCATTTATATGGTGAACACCTGATAATCGACATTAACAAAATGCGTCTAAAATATCCCCATCATTCCGGGACTCTCATCGGACATGATAAAATTGAAGTACTAAAGCATTCGTAACTCGAATGGTGTTTCTTAGGCCCAATAGATCTATCTTTAGGATTCGCGTCAATTAGGGTGTCTGTTCCCTAATTCTTAGATTACCAGACTAAAAAGGGTGATATTCGATTCGATAATCCAACCATAGAATGTAGTTTCGATTACTTGTGTCTATTTCGTAAAACATTTATAAAAGCAGCGCTTGTATTCTCAGTCTCAAAAATATATATTGCAAAAGCATTTAAAAAGGGAGCAAATGAAACTCACGATACGATATTTTGTAGTAAAAATATTCATACGATGATACTGAACAATGCAAGGTTGGATTCGGATTCACAAACCTATATCAATTGTATATCTATTAACACATATCATCGTAATCAAACAGATTTATATATTATGCCTTAAATTATATATCTTATATATATATTTAAAATAGTTAAGATTTATATAGTTATATATATATATATATATATATATATATATATATATATATATATATATATATATATATATATATATATATACACACATATGATTAATATTATATTAAAAATAAATAATTTGTTATATGTAAATATTCATATAAACAATCCTGATATTTATAATTATATGAATATTATGATAGTTGTGATAAATATACTCTTATATAGAAAATATTTATTTGTTATAATAATTTTGTTAATATGAAAGTAATAATGATAATAATAATAAATAAAAAGTTGTAATGTCTTTATAATGATAATAACTACAATTGTAATAATCAAAATAATAACCATAGTAATACTAATAATAATTTTTATGAAATAATATTAACTTTAATAATGATATTAATAAAAAAAAAATTTTAAAAAAAATTTAGATTTTACCATCATCATCTTAATGTAATCTTAAACTTTATATATACTACTTCCATATTTATACAACTATCTTTATGTTGTCATTAAGATTTATATTAACAACAATAATAATTTTAAAGATAATCATAATCTTAATTATATAATAATAATAATAATAATACTTATTTAATACTAGTTATTTAATAATAATTAGGATAATAATAACAATAATGATAACAATAATAATAATAATAATAATAATAATAATAATAATAATAATAATAATAATAATAACAACAACAACAACAACAACAACAACAATAATAATAATAATAATAATAATAATAATAATAATAATAATAATAATAATAATAATAATAATAATAATAATAATAATAATAATAATAATAATAATAATAATAATAATACTTAATGATAATAATGATAATAATAATGATAATACTTGTAATAATAATGAAAATGATAATTTTATTAAAAATACTTTTGTTAAAAATAATAATTTTAAAAATGATAATTTTAATGATAATACTAATAACAATATTAATGATAATAATAATAGTAATGGTAATGATAATCTTAATAATAATAATAATGTTAATATTAAGATAATTCTTATAATAATAATAATAATGATAATGATATTAAAGATATTACAAATTAATACTTTTTTTTGAAAAGCTATTACAAATTATCTTAATAATAATATTAAAGATATTACAAATTAATACTAATAACAATAATATTAATCAAATTAATGATAATAATTAATAATAATATCTATAACAATAATAATAACCATAATAATAATAATAATAATGATTTTTGAAATTAGAATCTACCTCAAAAAGCCTTTAAAAAAAAATAAACGCCTTAGCCCGGGTCCGAACCCACGACCTCTCGTATAACACAAACACCACTAACCAACTCCTCTGCTTAACTTTTCGTGATATAACATGGGTTTAAATTCTTTTATCTCTTATTTCAGTCCAATCGAAAAACACCAAAACTGGTCATGGCCCGACAAGCAAATCAGTTTTTCGGCCCAACAAATAAACCTGTAAACGGCCCGCTAATTAAAACAGAATAAGATGGCCCAACAAGTCAGTAATTCGTTTATACAAACATCATCATTATACGCGTAATCATCATCATCATCTCATCATCACATACAGTTCAACATCATCATCATTCTATCATCACCTCTATCATCCTCATCATCATACAGCCCGAAACCATATCGTCTTTGTGATCAACATAAAATCCCCATCATCACTTACTCATTCATCATTCCATTATCATCATTGTTCGCACGATCATAAAACATAAACATACGCTTACTATAGCATCAACAGAAACTGCAACCTCGTAAGAGTATCATCATCATCTTCAGTTACACCTTCTTCGTTAATCAGTAGCATAAGAGACAATGATATAGCAGCAACACAAGGCAGTTTTGGGTTGTGTTTTGGACAGGAAATCAATCACAAAAATAGAAATAATAGATGGGTTTCAATGGTTTCAGGTGCGTGGGTGATGATTAAAGTGGTGGTGTTTATGTTGAAGTGAAAATAGAAACTAGAGTGGTTTGGCCTTCCTTTCGACTGAAACCGAAATACAGCAGCAATATGCAGTAGATTTGGCGGTTTAGGTGATGGAATGTGGTGTTTAATGATGGTGGTGCTCGCGATAGATAAAAGAAAAGAAGCATGACAGTTATAGTCTCCGGTGGTGGTTTGTGTGATGGTGATAGCTTGGGTGTCGACTGAAACAAACAGGAGTAACCAAAACAGAAAATGGGATTCCATGGTTGTTATGGTGAAGAAAAGAGGGAGAGAGAGAGAGAGAGAGAGAGAGAGAGAGAGAGAGAAGTGATGAGGGTGGGTAGGCTATGGTAGTTCACGATGGTGGTGCGATGGTGGAAGTAAGGTGGCGGAGATAGTGGCTTCAAGGGTGGTGAGTGTTTGATCGAGTGTATGTATGGTATATCTCTCTATAACTATGTATGAAAGAAATATGTATATATATATATATATATATATATATATATATATATATATATATATATATATATATATATATATATATATATATATATATAGAATTTGTTAATGATATAGTCAAACAAGAATAGTGTTACACAGTAACATAAATAAGGTTCACGGGAATCCTAATGATTTATATTCTGCCGACAGTTTCAAGGGGAGTGTATCGCATTCCGTTGTTAATCGCTGGCGGATAAAAGTCCTCAGAAAAATCCCAAAATTTTACATAAAATATAAATATTTATTCTAGTCATTATGGGATAAAATTCGGTCATTAACGATTAAATAAAAATTACATTAATTATTCACTCCCAATCCCAAGTAAAATATATAAAGTTTCAAAACTCATCAAATAGTTCCTAAATATATTTTTAGTAAGCCTACAATTTATATAACTCACTTTCGGATCACCGTTTACTTTAAAATCACATAAGTTCATTTTTAACTCGTTAAATTATCGTTCGAATGACGATTGAGCGTTACCTTTGTTTACTAAATAACTTCAAAATCACAAAATATATATTTAATATAGTTTATTTATATATATATATATATATAGTTACTTTTTAAATAATAATTATTATATATTAATATTATTATTTTACTAAATTAATTCAAATAATTTATGATATATAATGTTTAACATTATTATTATATATATATATATATATATATATATATATATATATATATATATATATATATATATATACACACATTTAAATATATTCATATCTATTTTGAAGTGGTGATTCGTGAATCATCGGGAATAGTCGAAGGGGTATATGCATATGTGATAACAGTTCAAAATTTTTGAGACTCAACCTAACAGACTTCTCTTATCGTGTCGAAACCATATAAAGATTAAGTTTAAATTTGGTTGGAAATTTCCGCGTCGTCATAGTACCTACCCGTTAAAGAAATTTCGTCCTGAAATTTGATTGGGATGGTCATGGCTGACAATAAGTATGTTTTCATGACTCATACGAGCTAGAAATTAGAGTTTTATCATCATTGAGTAATATGGATAAAACAATTCAATTACGCGAAGAGTATAAGTGAAGCTATCACAAAAGAGTGAAATGAGAAAATAATGTTTTGTCATATCCTTTGACGTAGATACAGTTGATTTCCAGAGTTCAAGGATTTAGAGAAAATCTTCTTAATAAGATTTGATTCTTCGGTAATTAAGGAAATTAGAATCATGTTTGGTTAAATGCGATAATCTGTCTCGATTGCCCTGTCTGATATGTCACTATAAATCCACCCCTTTCTTTTCCTTACTTCCACAGCTCACACCTTCTATTCTTTCTCCCTCAATTCATACTTTAAAGCATTCATCAATATGCTCCATCCAGTTCTAATTCTTGATATACTCCTAACTTACATATCTGTCATTCTTCTTTTTCATCTGCCGCCGGAAGAATTTAGTTTCTTCTATTATTATCTTGGGGTTATAGTGTTCTTAATTTTCCCGTGTCTTTACATTGCAATACGTATTGATATACACGGTTTGTAATTATTTGTCAGGCTTTATATTTTTCTTTATATTTTTCTTTATATTTTGGAGTTCCATACTTTTGTTTTTTCTCTTCTCTACTTTAAGTCAAGCGAATATTGGTCCAGAATTCGTAGGTCTGAAGTTTCGAATGAACATGACTAATGTTCTAAGAGGGATTGTAATAGTACGATCTTGTTTGGTTAAATTAACAGAATTCAAGAGAAAAGATAGAACTATCAGGAAGATATGTCCTCGATATGTTTATACATTAGATAGAATATAAGAGTCGTGTAACATGGCACATGATAATGTTATAATGTGTGAATCATCACGTTCCATTAGAAACTCAGCATGACTTACTGTAATATAATCACGTTGATCAAGTGTCATTATATTATACTAACTCATGTTTCAGTTCCCAACACTTCTTCAAAATCATTCATAATTCAAACTCTAAGTTTTCAGAGATTTAGAAACTACAACAGTTTTCTTTTATGATATAACACAGATATTGCGAAGAGATAATTAATATTGAACATGAATATTTATGAAGATATCTTCAGAAATATTGAGGATATTTATAATGAAAGATACGATGGTATCTTAGAATTTCTAATATCGATGGATGATGAAGAAGATTTGTTCGTAGAGGTTTAGAGTCAGGAGTAAGGTATTCGTTAAATGACTTCAGCAGGTCCTGAATCATTTTAGATTCTTTAAAGGCGTGTTTAGTCTTTGTGATTTGTCCACAGCCTCCTTCATAGTTTGCTCATTCCGTTTTCCAGTTCCAAACCTTCCCCTTTTCTGAGCTTTGCCAACACTATTCTTTATTATCAAACTTTTGAGTGTTATGGTTGTTTACAGTTTTTGCTGCTTCATTCAGCTTTTTCAACATTCAGAGTATTGATTTGTAGACTGAGTGCTTTTCAGAATTTCAGAATGGAAGATCATAATTCTTAGAGATAAATGTTATATGTATACATATAACTGTTGATGTAGTAACGGTGAGAGATTTAAAAATACTGATTGCTAGTTCTCAGTAATTGGTATGGCAATTCTCGTTATAAGATGCGGATGAGTATATGATAGGGTTTCGATAAATATAATATTTTTTGGAAAGTCAATGATCAACGAAGTTGTTGGTAAGTTTACTGCTAATGTGGTGAGATATAAACGGCTCCCCGGTAATGATGAAAAGAGAAAACGTATATATCAAAGTTATAATAAGGCTAATCCGAATGGAAGTCGAAGTTGATTTGCTGGAGCTGTGACAAAATTGGCTAATTTGGAGAGGGATTGTAAAGTTATTTTCGGTAATAACAACGCCAAGGGCTTATAGATTCGTGTTAAATTTCTACTTAGGTTCGAAGAGTTTTCGAGGTGCATGACTGTATGCATCAATTTTTTTCTTCCGTAGATGAAGTGCGGTTGGTTCATTCTCTCGATTGAGGTGTTTTCAAGAATCATGAAAGGTTTGAACGAAGATTGTAATCGTCAAGATTCAAATGAGGTTTAAGATGAAATCAAGTGGCAAACTTGAAAAAATGTTTAGTTTCATATGTTATAATCAATATTTTAATTCATTTTAATTGTCTAATGTTGGTAGTCCACAGTTAATAGTCCACAGTTAGTAATTCAATAATTCATATATAGTTTAGTATATAATATTCGAATTAATTAATACGTATCGTGACCCATTGTATACATGTCTCAGACTCGATCAAAACTCAAAGTATAAATATCATTTTAGAATCAACCTCAACCCTGTATAGCTAATTCAAGCATTACCGCATATAGAGTGTCTATGGTTATTCCAAATAATATATATAGATGATGTCGATATGATATGTCAAAACATTGTATACGTGTCGTCGGTATTTAAAATGCGTAAATAACAGTATTTAAATGACGATAAATAAAGTGCATAAAATAAATAACGGAAATTAAATGAAGATAATTAAAATTGCGAGAATTAAAATTGCGATAAATAAATGTAATAAGGAATTAACAGTTAGCTAGGAACAGTTTGCTAGGATTTTGTTAGCGTGGATTCTTAACAAAATTTCTCATAGTTAATCTGTTTGTTTCTAACAAATTTTATTTTGTCAAATGTTTTCTTCATTATGCCACTTGTTGGATTCTGATAAGTCAAAATCCAAATATGAAATTGAATGAAAATGGTTATTCTGTGGTGAACAGATTCGTATATCGGTGGATGTAAGTAGGATAGTAAATGACTGTTGAATCAGATTCGAAGAATGTACAGTGTAACTTATTAATGTGAAATCTAAATATTCCTCGGGTATTACCTACCCGCTAAAATATTCTCATCATTAACAGTTTGTACAAAAGAATTTTCAATTACAATCTTTATGAAAAAAAATATATATATATATATATATATATATATATATATATATATATATATATATATATATATATATATATATATATATATATATATACATACATATATATTTTCTTCAGATGTAATCATGGATTTAATGAGTTAATATGATATTAATCTCATTTACTTTTCGGTTGGAACTAGAATGAATAATCTTTAAAACTTTAGAGATTACATAATCGCCGCCTAATATTTCTTCAATGAAGTTATAAATCAACACTTCATCGTTATTTTTATTAGTACTCCTTGTTATCTATGGTGCGTATGACGTTGATGCTCGTGGTACAGATTGTGATGTTGAGATGTGGGATGCGGATGTTGCTGATGGTGGTACTATTGATGTCGGTGATGTTGCTGAAGTTGGTAAGTTTTTCACCATATTCTCCAAAATCATTACTCAGGCCCGAAGCTCTTTGACTTCTTCGATTACTCCGGGATGATTAGCGGTTAGAACAAGCGAATGAATAAAGTTTAGAATCTGAGATATGATATGTTCGTGGCGAGATATTCGGGAAATGAGGGTGAAAATGGTGTGTCGAATTGGTTCGCCAGTGAGTGCTTCAAGTTCATCGCCAAGAGAGAAATCTGGTTGGTGGAAAGTATCGCCTTCTTCTCATCTCCATTGATTAAGTCGACTATGAACTCATCCCCAATTCATCCAGAATTGATGATGGCTAATTGGTTGATTTATTCCGGTCACACTGCTTTCGGGGCTCGAGTGAAAATCTATATCGGAAAAGCTGTCAGAATCGGAGGAACTTGAACTAGTGGCGAGTTCCATTTCGAACATTTGAATAAAGGAGTTTTTGACATGAAATGATTTCCGGCTAACGAGAACTAGATAAGGGTTAGTGGAGATTCCTGTTTGATTTCTAATCCATGTTTTACAATATTTTCCTCGTGTCTTTTGATGTGTTAATTATTTAGCTTTCATGGTATTTAATAGTAAGAACTTGGAATGTAAATAATCTAGATACTAGATGTCGACAAGATAAGTAAGTTGACATGTTGCATTAAAATGATTTCTTACATTTAACTATCTTTTGCTTCACTATTCAAGAACGAACTGTAATTTAAAAACCTGAAACCCGTTATAAGTTATATATAATTTTACTTTCCTAAAACGTTTTATGATATAACGATTTCCATTATTTTAACCTTGTAACAAAATGATTCTTAAATATATTTATTTTGGAAAACAAAATTATAATATTTTTTTGATTTAGTACAAAAGCGTTTTCAGTTTAAAAAGGAACTTTATTATTAAAACGTTTTATAAGATAATTTGTTTATGAGTTTTGAAAAACTTAATTAAAGCTTTGTATTATAACTTACAAATACATATATATTGTTTCAAAAACGTAAACGTGATATGACGTAATATTTTCTATTATTTAAATGATTATAAATGAACTTTGAAAAATAAATTTTTTTTTTTTGAAAAAATAAAATATTATATTAGTAAATAAATATTTCAATTATATATAAGATGTACAAATTTATATTTTTCTAAATATATATATATATATATATATATATATATATATATATATATATATATATATATATATATATATATATATATATATATATATATATATATTTTACAATGTGATAAAGTATAATTTAAAACTTTTCGATATTATTAAACATATTTTTATAAATAACGAGAAGTTGATTTAAAGAAGCAAATGACCAAAACACTCAAATGTATATATTACATTTCTTGTAATATAAAGTATTGATGAGTAGGTCTATTTATTGATAAAGGTACACGTCGAAAATGTAAAGTACAAGTTTTCTAAGCATACGAAATGACATTCGAAAAATCGGAACAGGGACGTTAGTCGAGCGACAACGTACAAATCATCGAAACTAAAATTATAAGTCAACTATGCACGTGAATATAATATAATATATAATTAATTATATAGATTAAATATTAATTTATATATAATAATAATTAATAAGGTTTCGGCAGAAAAATTTGAGCAACTGTGAGATGTGACGACCCGGAAATTTCCGACCAAATTTAAACTAAATTTTTATATGAATTCGACATGATAAGCAGTTTATTAACTGAGTCTCAAAATTCTTGAACTGTTTACATGGAAAAAATTTAACCTTCGACTGTTCCCGAAGATTCACGAACAATTAATGGTAAATAGATATGTGTGTATGTATATATATAAATAATAATTTGAAATATAATTTGAAGTATTATATGTTGTTGTTATTAAAGATTAATAAAATAAAAATAGGATATTATAATAATTATTATTTAAAATATATATCTATATATAAATAATGTATATTAAAAAAAAGTATTAAATGATTGTAATACTCGTTTGTTGTTCCGATTGATATTAAGCAAGTTAAATTCAAACTTATGTAATTTTAAAATAAACGGTGATACGAAAATGAGTTCTATAAATTTTAGGCTTATTAAAAATGTATTTAGGAACTATTTGTTAAGTTTTAACACTTTTTATATTTTACCCATAATTGAGAGGGACAGTTGATATAATTTTTATTTAATAAATTAAGGATCGAATTTTATACCATAATGACCAAAATAATTAAATATATTTAAGTTAAAAATTTGGAATTTTTAGGAACACTTTTATATATTAACTTTTTAGCAATGGACCACTAAATAGTACCCCTAAATAATTCATGTCGATTACAAACTTCCAAATTGTAGGCTGCTAATCTTATTTTATTAATTTATGTTTTTGCACGTTCTATTTCTTGATCCACTTGCTCATACTAGTTTATTATCTATATACATATATGCATATATGAATTGAACACAGACATCCACCACCTTAACTTTCTTGTGTACTTTCGTATTTTTTTTTCTGTTTTCTATTTCCATTGATAACCCATCACTTTCATTATTGTGTTAGTGCAACACAAAACCCAGTCCAAGAATACCTCAAACGTCATCAAACCATGAATACCCATGCTTGCAATTCGTGAAGTTGTGTAGTTCGTGTTCTATGTTTCTAATGAACCACAACCCAAATCATCCCCATCGAACAAAACCACTCATACTTACTATACGAACAATCCAACACCAAAACCATTTAGTTAATATGTTCCTGTGTTATGATTTACAAAACCCATCATCCTTCTTCTTTGAGAATTCCACTTCACCACCTTCATCCTTAACCATCATCGGAAACCGTCACCTTAATTTAATCACTACCACCATCAATCATCTTCAATAACCATAACCACCACCTCACATCATCATTTTCATTAAACATCATCATCTCCATCAAACTTAATATCATCATCGAACCCCATCATCTTCGAGTATGTTTTTGTTTCATGTTGCAACACCAACAGAACACTATCCTCACTATCTTCGTCAATAACCCAACACAACACCATCATTAGCACCATGATCACCATAACAAACCCTATCGGATTTCAGCTGCAACTCGTTTATACTACTGCTGTAAAGGTACGAGAACATCACAATTATCGCGAGCTCCGGTTGTTTTCTGTTTTGAACGAATAACTCAACCCATCACTATAATCGTATCACCATCGACCACACCTAGCATCTACAACTCAAACCTTTGTTCTAAACTATTCGAATAACCCTAACAAAACTACCATCTTTCTCTCCCTCTCTCTTCGAGAATCACACTTAACAATCACAAACCACCACACCACTTCTCTCTCTTCCTCTCTCCTCTCTCTCTCTCTCTCTCTTCTAATATTCTTCATGAACCACCTTTTACTACCTTAGGAACCAACACCATGATCATAAAATTGTTGCTGTGGTATCTTCTTTCTTTCCTTCTGGTTTCAAACCATCGTCACCGGCTGTTTCTATATGCTATTTCTGTTTTGATCTGTAACCAACACCTACAGCTAACTACAAAAAGTGTATTGCTGCTAATGATTTTTGCGTGTTCTTTTTATCCTTCGTGCCCGACATATACCAAACACCTAACCCACTTGAGTATTAAATAAAAAGGGAAATCGAGCTGATACAGGAATTCTTATTTGGGCCATTATGTTATATTTTCTCTTTTGGTTCGTGTACATGATAGTATGGTTGGGCCATGATCATGTTATCTCATTTATTGGGCTGTGTTCGTATGGTTTTTGTAACCCATTTACCATTTTTTTTTAATTGAATTGGAACAGGGATAGTAAATGATAATAAGAGTTTATGATTGATAGTAACGGTGCATAAACATGATGATAATATGATTTTGATGATGGATTAAATGTTGATGATAATATAATTATGATAATTATTCACGAAATGATACATGAATTCATAAAGGAGATCGATGATAAAATGATGTTATTACGATGATGATCATGATATGTTCATGATTAGATAATGAAGAGATGATGGTATGATGATGAAATGGTAAGCAATGGTGATGATAATGATAATGAGTTTATGAGAAAGAGGATAACAACTTAGTATACGTTATAATTCAGAAAAACATAAACAGCAGGATGGTTTAGAAGTGTTTTGGGTTAGCGGGAGGTCTTGGGTTCGAGCCTGGGCTGGGGCATTTGTTTTGGAACTCACTCTTTAAACGTAGTAAACTTATTATTATTATTATTATTATTATTATTATTATTATTATTATTATTATTATTATTATTATTATTATTATTATTATTATTATTATTATTATTATTATTATTATTATTATTATTATTATAATAATAATAATAATAATAATTATTATTATTATTATTATTATTATTATTATTATTATTATTATTATCATTTTTATTAGTAATATCATTTTTATTATCATATTTATTTAAAGTATCATTATTATTAAAATTCTCATAATTATTAAAACTAACATTTTTATTAAAATTATCATTTTCATTATTATTATATTTTGTACATAAAATATATTCATATTACCTATAATTATATATTAAACATATTAACATTTTTTATAAAAAATAAATAAATAAATAAATATATATATATATATATATATATATATATATATATATATATATATATATATATATATATATATAATTTAAGATATAATATATAGAAAAAATTTGGTACAAATACTATATAAACTACACCACTATATAAATATTATATAATTAATAAATGTAATTATTTGGTTACCACTATATGTGTTAATATATATATAAATTATATAGGTTCGTGAATCCGAGGCCAACCTTACATTGTTCAGTTCCGTCGTATGCATATATTTACTACAAAATATAGTATCGTGAGTTTCATTTGCTCCCTTTTTAAATGCTTTCAATATATATTTTTAGGACTGAGAATACATGCGCTGATTTTATAACTGTTTTATGAAATAGACACAAGTAATTGAAACTACATTCTATGGTTGAATTGTTATACCGGATATCGCCCTTGTTGAACTTGGTAGCCTAAGAATTGTTGTTTATTATAATTGCCACCAATTGACGCGAATCCTAAAGATAGATCTATGGGCCTTGACACGCTCCAGTCAGCGAATTTGAACTGCTTTGGTACTTCGATGTTTATATGTTTGGGGATATTCTAGATGCATTTTGTTAATGTCGGTTACCAGGTGTTCAATCCATCTGAATGAATTTTAAATACTTGCGAGTATATGATTATTGAATAAATGAAATCTTGTAGTCTAATAAAACTATGGAATGATTGATTATGATAAACTGATGAACTCACCAACCTTTTGGTTGACACTTTAAAGCATGTTTATTCTCAGGTATGAAAGAAATCTTCCGCTATGCATTTGCTCATTTTAGAGATATTACTTGGAGTCGTTCATGACATATTTCAAAAGACATTGCATTCGAGTCGTTGAGTTCATCAAGATTATTATTAAGTCAATTATAGTTGGATATATTATGAAATGGTATGCATGCCGTCAACTTTCGATGTAAAGAAAGTTTGTCTTTTAAAAACGAACGCAATGTTTGTAAAATGTATCATATAGAGGTCAAATACCCCGCGATGTAACTAAATGTAATGTATTCATCCAGATGGATTAGGACGGGTCATTAAAGTTGGTTTCAGAGCGGTGGTCTTAGTGAACCAGGTCTTGCATTAGTGTGTCTAATTGATAGTTGTTTAGATGCATTAGTGGGTCTGGACTTCGACCGTGTCTGCATGTCAAAAGTTCTGCTTATCATTTCGTGTCGAAAATTACCTACTTATCATTCTTAGTTTAGACACGGTTTACTGCATTGACTGCATGAATAGTGTATAGACAAAATTCATATCTTAGCGTATCCGTTACTGTAGACTTGCCTGACATATGCCTTAAATTCCTCCGTAGTCTACAAAATCTTTAGTACTATATATATAGATATTATATGTAGTTAGAATATCATCCAATATTCGAAAATCATTTCATGCTAAAAAATCCTTTATTCGAAAGTACGAAATGGAACTCGTCACTAGTTTGAGTCCCTCGGATTCCGATAACTATTCCAATAGTTATTCAGACAGTTATTCCGATATGGATATTCACCTGAGCATCAAAAGTAGTGTAACCCGAATGAATTGTCATCTTCAATTCTGAATAATTTGGGGATGGATTTGTAGTCGACTTAATCGACTTAATCAATGGAGACGAGAAGAAGGCGATCCCTTCCACCAACCGAATTCACCTCTTGGTAAAGAACCTGAAGCACTTACCGGCGAACCTATCCGAAACACCATTTTCAATCTCATTTACAGGGTAGCTCGATACGATTATAATCTATCTACAATTCTAAATCTTATTCATCCGCTCGTTCCGACCGACAATCATCCCGGAATAATGGAAGAAGTCAACAAGCTACGCGCTCGAGTAATCAATTTGGAGAATATGGTACAAAATTTACCAGCTTCAACCACATCACCGACACCAATAGTACCACCAGCAGCATAACCAATACCACCAACAGCTCAAGTTTCAACATCCGTATCACACGCCTCAGCATCTCATTCTGTACCTCGAGTATAATCATCGTTCTACATAACGTTCTACATCAGTTATCTTCGTCCGACATGGCAATTATGTAATCTCTAATGTTTTAGAGATTATATATTCTTATTCTAACAGTAAATCAAATGAGTTTAATATCATATTAACTCATTAAATCTATATTACATCTGAAGAAAATATATATGTATATATGTTTTCATAAAGCTTGTAATTAAAAATTCTTTTGTACAAACTGTTAATGGTGAAAATATTTTAACGGGTAGGTAATACCCGAGAAATATTTAGTTTCACATTAATAAGTTACACTTATATTCTTCGAATCTGATTCAACAATCATTTATTATCCTACTTACATCCATAAATATACTTATCCGTTCACCGCAGAATAACTATTTTCATTCAATTTCATATTTGGGTTTTGACCTATCAGAATCCAACAAGTGACATAATGAAGAAAACACTTGACAAAATAAAATTTGTTAGAAACAAACAAATTAACTATGATAAATTTTGTTAAGAATCCACGTTAACAAATCTTAGCTAACTGATCCTAGCTAACTGTTAATTCCTTATTACATTTTATTTATCGCAATTTATTTATCGCAATTTATTTATCGTAATTTTAATTCTCGCAATTTTATTTATCGTCATTTAATTTATGTTATTTATTTTACGCACTTTAAATATCGGGACACGTATACAATGTTTTGACATATCATATTGACGTCATCTATATATATTATTTGGAATAACCATAGACACTCTATATGCGGTAATGTTCGAGTTAGCTATACAGGGTTGAGGTTGATTCTCAAATAATATATATACTTTGAGTTGTGATCGAGTCTGAGACATGTATACAATGGGTCACGAATACGTATTAATTAATTCGAATATTATATATTAAACTATATATGAATTATTGAATTATTAACTGTGGACTACTAACTGTGGACTACCAACATTGGATAATTAAAATGAATTAAAATATTGATTATAACATATGAAACTAAACAATTCTTCAAGTTTGCCACTTGATTTCATCTTAAACCTCATTTGTATCTGGATGATTAAAATCTGCATTCAAACCTTTCACGATTCTTGAAAACACACCAATCGAGAGGATGAACCAACCACACTTCGGCTACGGAAGGAAAGATTTATGCATATAGTTATGCACCTGAAAACACTCTGAACCTGAGTAAACATTTAACACATATCTGTGCTAGCTCCTTTGGCATTGTTATTACCAAAAATAACTTTGCAATCTCTTTCCAAATTAACCAATTCTGTCACAGCTCCAACAGATCAACTTCAACCTTCCATTCAAATAAACTCTATTATAACTTTGATATATAAGTTTGCCATTCGTCATCATTACCGGGAAACCATTTATATCCCATTACATTAGCAGTAAACTTACCAGCAACTTCATTACTCATTGGCTTGAGTCTCTCTGAAAAATCATTATATTCGTTCATTGAAACCCTATCATGCACTCATCGACATCTTGTAACGATAGTTGCCATACCAAATACTGGGAAGTATTAATCATTAACTCTCGAATTTCGCAGCATTCCTACGTCAACAGTTATATATCTATATATAACGTATATCCTCTGGACTAATGAATTTCAATTCGGAATCTCTGAATTCCTGAAAAGCACTCTAGCTTACGAATCAGATCTCTGAGTTCTGAAAAAGCTGATGAAGCAGCGAAAACTGAAGACTGTTTAAACAGTCAAAAGTTTGATAATAAAGAGCGACATACTGAAAAAGCTCAAAAGTTTTGATACTGAAAAACGAATAGAGCAAACTATGAAGAAGGCTGTGGACAAATCACAAGAACTAAACCTGCCTTCAAAGAATCCAAATGATTTAGTATCTGCTGAAGTCATTAACGAATACCTGGCTCTTGACTCTAAACTTTTACGGACAAATCTTTATCATCATCCATCGATATTAGAAATTCTAAAATATCACTGTATCTTTTATTATAAATATCCTCGATATTTCTGAAGATATATTCAAAACTATTCTTATCTGAAATCATTTATCTCTTCGCGATATCAGTGTTACATCAGAAAGGAAACTGTTTTAGTTTCTAAATTCTGAAAAATTCGAATTTAAAATATGAATGTTTTGAAGTAGTGTTGGGAACGGAAGCATGAGTTAGTATAATATAATGACACTTGATCAACGTGATTATATTACAGTAAGTCATGCTGAGTTTCTAATGGAATGTGATGATTCACAGACACTAACGTTATCATGTGCCATGTCACACGACTCTCACATTCTACCAAATCTTTAAACATATCAAGAACATATTTTCTTGATAGTCATATCTTTTCTTGGATTCTGGTAATTTAACCAATCAAGATCGTACTATTGCAATCTCTCTTTTAGAACATTAGTTATGTTCATTCGAAACTTCATACCTACAAATTCTGGACCATTATTCGTTTGACTTAAAGTCGAGAAAAGAAAACAAGAGCATGAAGCTCTGATATATAGGGGAAAATACAAAACTCAATAACAACACCGAAATTACAAAATGTGGATATCAGTGCGTATAGCAATATAAAGACACGGGAGGATTATAAATACAATAATCCCTAGAGCATAGTAGAAATAAACAGATTCTTCCGGTGGGAGTTGGAAAAGAAGAACGATCATTGCGATTGTCATAATAAAAATAAGGATTAGAACCGAATTAAGCATCATTATAATCTTTTGGATATATGAACTAAGAAAGAAGGTATAGAAGTGGTGAAAACTAATGGAAAGGAAAAGATAATTTATAATGGAAATATCAGACGTAATAATCGGGACAGATCATTGTATTTAATTAAAGAGATCCTAATTTCCTTAAGTCTCGAAGAATCAGATCTTATAGATTTCCAAGATTTTCCTTTGAATCCCTTGAATTCCGGAATTCAACCCTGACTACGTCAAAAGCTAAAAAAAATCTTTAATTTCTTTATTTCACTCTTTTGTGATAACTTCACTTATACTCTTAGCGTAATCAAATTGTTTTATCTATATTACCCAATGATGATAAAACTCTATTTATCAACCCATATTCGTCATAAAAACATTTTTATGGTTAGCCATGACAACCTCGATCAAATTTCGGGACGAAATTTCTTTAACGGGTAGGTACTGTGACGACCCGGAAATTTCTGACCGAATTTAAACTAAATCTTTATATGAATTCGACATGATAAGCAAAGTCTATTAACTGAGTCTCAAAATTCTTGAACTGTTTACATGGAAAACATTTAACCTTCGACTGTTCCCGAGGATTCACGAACAATTAATGGTAAATAGATATGTGTGTATGTATATGTAAATAATAATTCAAAATATAATTTGAAGTATTATATATTGTTGTTATTAAAGATTAATAAAATAAAAATAGGATATTATAATAATTATTATTTAAAATATATCTCTATATATAAATAATGTATATTGAAAAAATAAATATTAAATGATTGTAATACTCGTTTGTTGTTCCGATTGATATTAAGCAAGTTAAATTCAAACTTATGTAATTGTAAAATAAACGGTGATACGAAAATGAGTTCTATAAATTTTAGGCTTATTAAAAATGTATTTAGGAACTATTTGTTAAGTTTTAACACTTTTTATATTTTACCCATAATTGAGAGGGACAGTTGATATAATTTTTATTTAACAAATTAAGGATCGAATTTTATACCATAATGACCAAAATAATTAAATATATTTAAGTTAAAAATTTGAGATTTTTAGGAACACTTTTATATATTAACTGTTTAGCAATGGACCACTAAATAATACCCTAAATAATTCATGTCGATTACAAACTTCCAAATTGTAGGCTGCTAATCTTATTTTATTAATTTATGTTTTTGCACGTTCTATTCTTGATCCACTTGCTCTTACTAGTTTATTATCTATATACATATATGCATATATGAATTGAACACAGACATCCACCACCTCAACTTTCTTTTGTACTTTCCTATTTTTTTTTTCTGTTTTCTATTTCCATTGATAACCCATCACTTTCATTATTGTGTTAGTGCAACACAAAACCCAGTCCAAGAATACCTAAAACGTCATCAAACCATGAATAACCATGCTTGCAATTCGTGAAGCTGTGTAGTTCGTGTTCTATGTTTCTAACGAACCACAACCCAAATCATCACCATCGAACAAAACCACTCATACTTACTATACGAACAACCCAACACCAAAACCATTTAGTTAGTATGTTCCTGTGTTATGATTTACAAAACCCATCATCCTTCTTCTTTGAGAATTCCACTTCACCACCTTCATCCTTAACCATCATCGGAAACCGTCACCTTAATTTAATCACTACCACCATCAATCATCTTCAATAACCATAACCACCACTTCACGTCATCATTTTCATTAAACATCATCATCTCCATCAAACTTAATATCATCATCGAACCCCATCATCTTCGAGTATGTTTTTGTTTCATGTTGCAACACCAACAGAACACTATCCTCACCATCTTCGTCAATAACCCAACACAACACCATCATTAGCACCACCATCACACCACCATGATCACCATAACAAACCCTATCGGATTTCAGCTGCAACTCATTTATACTACTGTTGTAAAGTTACGAGAACATCACAATTATCGCGAGCTCCGGTTGTTTTCTGTTTCGAACGAATAACTCAACCCATCACCATAATCGTATCACCATCGACCACACCTAGCATCTACAACTCAAGCCTTTGTTCTTAACTATTCGAATAACCCTAACAAAACTACCATCTTTCTCTCCCTCTCTCTTCGAGAATCACATTTAACAATCACAAACCACCACACCACTTCTCTCTCTTCCTCTCTCATCTCTCTCTCTCTCTCTTCTAAAATTCTTCATGAACCACCTTTTCCTACCTTGAGAACCAACACCATGATCATAAAATTGTTGCTGTGGTATCTTCTTTCTTTCCTTCTGGTTTTAAACCATCGTCACCGGCTGTTTCTATATGCTGTTTCTGTTTTGATCTGTAACCAACACCTACAGCTAACTACAAAAAGTGTATTGCTGCTAATGATTTTTACGTGTTCTTTTTATCCTTCATGCCCGACATATACCAAACACCTAACCTACTTGAGTATTAAATAAAAAGGGAAATCGAGCTGATACATGAAATCTTATTTGGGCCATTATGTTCTATTTTCTATTTTGGGTCGTGTACATGATAGTATGGTTGGGCCATGATCATGTTATCTCATTTATTGGGCTGTGTTCATATGGTTTTTGTGACCCATTGACCGTTTTTTCGAATTGAATTGGAATGGGGATAGTAAATGATAATAAGAGTTTATGATTGATAGTAACGGTGCATAAACATGATGATAATATGATTTTGATGATGGATTAAACGATGATGATAATATAATTATGATAATTATTCGCGAAATGATACATGAATTCATAAAGGAGATCGATGATAAAATGATGTTATTACGATGATGATCATGATATGTTCATGATTAGATAATGAAGAGATGATGGTACGATGATAAAATGGTAAGCAATGGTGATGATAATGATAATGAATTTATGAGAAAGAGGATAACAGCTTAGTATACGTTATATATTTAAAAGCACGAGATAATTCAGAAAAACATAAACAGCAGGATGGTTTAGAAGTGTTTTAGGTTAGCGGGAGGTCTTGGGTTCGAGCCTAGGCTGAGGCATTTTTTTTGGAACTCACTTTTTAATGGTAGTAAACTTATTATTATTATTATTATTATTATTATTATTATTATTATTATTATTATTATTATTATTATTATTATTATTATTATTATTATTATTATTATTATTATTATTATTATTATTACTATTATTATTATTATTATTATTATTATTATTATTAGTATTATTATTATTATTATTATTATTATTATTATTATTATTATTATTATTATTATTATTATTATTATTATTATTATTATTATTATTCTTATTCTTATTATTATTATTATTATTATTATTATTATTATTATTATTATTATTATTATTATTATTAATATTATTATTATTATTATTATTATTATTATTATTATTATTATTATTATTATTATTATTATCATTCTTATTAGAAATATCATTTTTATTATCATATTTATTTAAAGTATCATTATTATTAAAATTCTCATAATTATTAAAATAACATTTTTATTAAAATTATCATTTTCATTATTATTATATTATGTACATAAAATATATTCATATTACCTATAATTATATATTAAACATATTAACATTTTTTTTATACAATATATATATCTAGACAAAATTTAGTACAAATACTATATAAACTACACCACTATATAAATATTATATAATTAATAAATGTAATTATTTGGTTACCATTATATGTGTTAGTAAATATATAAATGATATAGGTTCGTGAATTCGAAGCCAATCTTGCATTGTTCAGTTCCGTCGTATGCATATTTTTACTACAAAATATCGTATCGTGAGTTTCATTTGCTCCCTTTTTAAATGCTTTTGCAATATATATTTTTGGGACTGAGAATACATGCGCTGCTTTTATAACTGTTTTAGGAAACAGACACAAGTAATTAAAATTACATTCTATGGTTGAATTGTTATACCGGATATCGCCCTTGTTGAACTTGGTAGCCTAAGAATTGGTGTTTATTATAATTGCCACCAATTGACGCGAATCCTAAAGATAGAGCTATGGGCCTTGACACGCTCCAGTCAGCGAATTTGAACTGCTTTAGTACTTCGATGTTTATATATGGTTGGGGATATTCTAGATGCATTTTGTTAATGGTTACCAGGTGTTCAATCCATATGAATGAATTTTAAATACTTGCGAGTATATGATTATTGAATAAATGAAATCTTGTAGTCTAATAAAACTATGGAATGATTGATTATGATAAACTAATGAACTCACCAACCTTTTGGTTGACACTTTAAAGCATGTTTATTCTCAGGTATGAAATAAATCTTTCGCTGTGCATTTGCTCATTTTAGAGATATTACTTGGAGTCGTTCATGACATATTTCGAAAGACGCTGCATTCGAGTAGTTGAGTTCATCAAGATTATTATTAAGTCAATTATAGTTGGATATATTATGAAATGATATGCATACCGTCAACTTTCGATGTAAAGAAAGTTTGTCTTTTAAAAATGAATGCAATGTTTGTAAAATGTATCATATAGAGGTCAAATACCTCGCGATGTAACCAAATGTAATGTATTCATCCAGATGAATTAGGACGGGTCATTAAATGAGCTTGCCATGGGGCTCATATGATCGTATGAGATCCCTTATACATCCTCTTGCGATCGCATGAGGAGTAGGTGGGGAAAACTTCTATAAATCGAACGCTTTTTTGGTTCTGTGATTCATTCCATCAAACATCCATCTATATTACTCCGTATTATATTACTTATATTATTAATTATATTATTATTATTATTATTATTATTATTATTATTATTATTATTATTATTATTATTATTATTATTATTATTATTATTATTATTATTATTATTATTATTATTATTATTATTATTATTATTATTATTATTAACATTATTATTATTAACATTATTATTAGTAGTATTAGTATTAATATTATTAGTATTATTATATATAAAATACTACGACGAAGTCATGAACGAATTATTTCAAAACGGGTTATTCGAGCGGGATATAGCTAAGGAAATTATGGGTTATAGCTAAGAAGGTAATGGGTATGGTTCGGAGGTATAGCTCGTGAGGCCAACCTAGAGTTTATCATTTTCGTTGCGTCTTCATACTTTCCTGCAATATTGAATTACAATATTGATACGTGAGCATTCATATCTTATCTTTTATATATTAATAGTGAATCCCTGACTAGTGCTCGAGTATATATTATTATGCATGCTTGTATGCTTAGTTTCGTCGTTAAATAGTTTATGATAATCATGAATTTAATACGTATGCTACTGAGATAAGGTATATGATATGCATGTCGTTGGAAAGCTGGCGAAAAATTAATAACTTTTCATTTAGAAAGCGTATGGTTTCGAGAAACGGATTAAAAGATATAGTCAACTGAATTATCATTAATTTTAGTATTATTATGATTATTACTATCGTCGTTATTATCGTCATTATTATTATTATTATTATTATTATCATTATCGTTATAAGTATTATCATTAAAAATTGTTATTGTTGTTATTAATACTATCGTTATTATCACTAAGGTTATTATTATTAATATTATTATTAATATTAATATTATTATTATTATTATTATTATTATTATTATTATTATTATTATTATTATTATTATTATTATTATCATTAGTATAATTATAATTGTTATTATTAGTATCATTATCATTAAAACTAATATTAGTATCATCTAATTATTATGATTACTATTATTATCATTATTATGAATGCGATATAAAAGATGACTAAAAGCTATTAAACAAATTGATTAGAAAATAATGAGCATAACTATCATGATGAAATTAAAATATTGTAAGATATTGATTTACATAAAAATATCATTTTAATTATTTTTTATCATTATTATTATTAAAAGTTTTATTAATAGTAAAAATATCATTTTTATTAAAATTATCATTTTTAATAAAAATATCATTGTTATTATAAAATATCATTATTATTATCATTTTAGTATTATTATTATTATTATTATTATTATTATTATTATTATTATTATTATTATTATTATTATTATTATTATTATTATTATTATTATTAAAAATTATCAATTTGAATAGAATTATTATTTTTATATAAAATATTATTATTATTATTACAGTTAATATTAAAAAGTATCGTTATTATTAAAAGTATCATAATTAGAATTGTCATTTTATTATAATTAATATCATCATTAATAAATATAAATATTGTTATTATTATTAGTAGAATAATAATAATTATTATTACAAAATAATACAACTTTTTTTTCATTATTATTATTATCAATATTATTTTATCAAATAAATATATGATACAAATATATTTTTACCACACGTAATATAGTAACATTATTAATACATACCACTATATTTTTATGATATTAAGTGAACTTTATCAATTTTATTACTCAAGATATATAAAAGTATATTATTATCATATATAAATTTTAATATAAATTTTTATTTATTAATAAAGGACTTGTATTATTTACTCTAATAAAATCTGCTAAATATATTTAAATATATAAAACGACTATATTTAAGTTATATAATAAACATGTATAGATTTTGAAAGTTATTTTTGGTCAAGTTAACTTTTGTTGACTTTTGCATATCGGTCTCGAGCATTAGGATAGTGATACACTACGACTTGACCTAAATTGTTAGACAGATATTAACCAACATATAAATATATATACTTAATATAGGTTCGTGAATCCGAGGCCAACCTTGCACTTGTTCAGTGCCATCATATGCGTAATTACTACGAAATACAGTATTGTGAGTTTCATTTGCTCCCTTTTAAATACTTTTGCAATATATATTTTTTGACTGAGAATACATGCGCTGATTTTATAAATGTTTGATGAAATAGACACAAGTACTTAAAACTATATTCTATGGTTGGATTATTAAACCGAATATCACCCTTTTTAGCTTGGTAACCTAAGAATTAGGAAACAGACGAGAGTTCTGTTCCTAATTGGCGCGAATCCTAAAGATAGATCTATTGGGCATAACAACCCCCATCCAGGTTATGGATGCTTTAGTACTTCGAAGTTTATATTATACAGACGAGAGGTTCTGTTTGGAGATATTATATGCATTAAAGTTAATGTCGGTTACCAGGTGTTCACCATACGAGTGATTTTATCTTTATGCAGACGAGAGGTTCTTTTATAAATATGAAAATCTTGTAGTCTATTAAAAATATGGAAATGATTGATTATGATAAACTAATGAACTCACCAACCTTTTGATTGACACTTTTAAGCATGTTTATTATCAGGTATGAAAGAAATCTTCCGCTGTGCATTTGCTCATTTTAGAGATATTACTGGGAGTCATTCATGGCATATTTCATAAGACGTTGCATTCGAGTCGTTGAGTTCAACAAGATTATTATTAATTCATTTATAGTTTGGATATATTATGAAATGGTATGCATGCCTGTCAACTTTCGATGAAATGAAAGTTTGTCTTTTAAAAACGAATGCAATGTTAGTAAAATGTATCATTTAGAGGTCAAATACCTCGCAATGAAATCAACTATTGTGAATCGTTTATAATCGATATGAACGGGACATTTCATCGGTAACAAAGCCTAACACCACATGTAGTACCTTACATGATTTCCTTTACCCTATATTGGACTATACATTATGCTAGATGTATTGTGTCGAAGTAACTAGCACCAAAGTTAAGGTAGGGTGAGGTTGTCAAACCTAACAGATATGCTCTAGTGATTCACGCTTACAAGTCACTGTAATTAACGCTGAAATATCCCGTTCATATTGATTATAAACATTCCATATTAATTGATTTCGTTGCGAGGTTTTGACCTCTATATGAGACGTTTTTCAAAGACTGCATTCGTTTTTAAAACAAACCATAACCTTTATTTTATCGACAAGGTTAAAAGAACACCACCTAGATTATCAGAAATGATAATCTAAAAATATCACACTTACACACTACCAATACATATTGGTTTACAATATTAATATGTTACAACAAAGTAAATCTCGAATGCAGTTTTAAACAATATTATACAAGCATGCTGACACCAAATCTTGTCCATATATTAGCATGCAACAGCGGAAGCACTTAATAATCACCTGAGAATAAACATGCTTTAAACGTCAACAAAAATGTTGGTGAGTTATAGGTTTAACCTATATATCAAATTGTAATAATACACCACAAGATTTCATCTTTCAATAACATGCAATCTGCATAAAAATCATTCGTATGGTTGAACACCTGGTAACCGACATTAACAAATGCATCTAGAATATCCCCATATATAAATATCGAAGTACTAAAGAAATTCAAATTCTCTGACTGGGGCTTGTCAATGGCCCATAGATCTATCTTTAGGATTCGCGTCAATTGGTGGCAATTATAATAAACACCAATTCTTAGGTTACCAAGTTCAACAAGGGCGATATCCGGTATAACGATTCAACATAGAATGTAGTTTCAATACTTGTGTCTATTTTGTAAATCATTTTCAAAACTGCATGTATTCTCATCCCAAAATATTAGATTTAAAAAGTGGGACTATAACTCACTTTCACAGATTTTTACTTCATCGGGAAGTAAGACTTGGCCACTGGTCGATTCACGAACCTATAACAAATATGTACATATATATCAAAGTATGTTCAAAATATATTTACAACACTTTTAATACGTTTTAATGTTTTAAGTTTATTAAGTCAGATGTCCTCGTTAGTAACCTACAACTAGTTGTCCACATTTAGATGTATAGAAAATAAAGCAATATATATTATCTCGAATCAATCCACGACCTCGTGTATACAAGCCTCAGGCTAGATCACAACTCAAAGTATATATAATATTTTGGAATCAACCTCAACCCTGTATAGCTAACTCCAATATTACTGCATATAGAGTGTCTATGGTTGTTCCGAAATATATATATAGATGGGTCGATATGACATGTCAAAACATTGTATTCGTGTCTATGGTATCCCAAGATTACATAATATATTAGAATACATGTATAAAACAATATGAGTTAGCTAGGATATGATTAATATAGATTTGTTACCAATTTTCACGTAGCTACAATCAAGAAAAATTAACCAATCTTGTTTTACCCATAACTTCTTCGTTTTAAATCCGTTTTGAGTGTTTCAATTTGCTATGGTTTCATATTGAACTTAAGTATATGAATCTAAACAGAAAAAGTGTAAGTTTATAGTCAGAAATACAGGTTACAAGTTGTTTTTGTAATGGTAGTCATTTCAGTCGAAAGAACGACGTCTAGATGACCATTTTGGAAAACATACTTCCACTTTGAGTTTAACCATGATTTTTGGATATAGTTTCATGTTCATAAGAAAAATCATTTTCCCAGAAGAATAACTTTTAAATCAAAGTTTATCATAGTTTTTAATTAACTAACCCAAAACAGCCCGCGGTGTTACTACGACGGCGTAAATCCAATTTTACGGTGTTTTTCGTGTTTTCCGGTTTTAAATCATTAAGTTAGCATATCATATAGATATAGAACATGTGTTTAGTTGATTTTAAAAGTCAAGTTAGAAGGATTAACGTTTGTTTGCGAACAAGTTTAGAATTAACTAAACTATGTTCTAGTGATTACGAGTTTAAACCTTCGAATAAGGTAGTTTTATATATATGAATATAATGATGTTATGAACATCATTACTACCACAAGTTTAGTAGGTAAACCTACTGGAAGTGACAAGAAATGATCTAGCTTCAAAGGATCTTGGATGGATTGAAAGTTCTTGAAGTAGGATCATGACACAAAAACAAGTTCAAGTAAGATTTTTACTCGAAATAAGATAGTTTATAGTTATAGAATTTGAATCAAAGTTTGAATATGAATATTACCTTGAATAAGAAAGATAACCTACTGTAAATAACAAAGGTTTCTTGATCTTAGATGATTATTTGGAATGGATTAGAAAGCTTGGAAGTAAACTAGTAAACTTGAAAGGATTTTCGAAGTGTTCTTGAAGTGTTCTTCCTAAGATGATAATAGCTTCATTCTTGAAGTAATTTTTGATGAATATGATGATTAGCTACTGGAAAAATTCGTTCATAAGTGTGTGTGTGTTGAGAGAGAATTAGAAAGAGAATTGGAAGTGAAATGGAGTGAATGATGAGTGGTAAGTGGTGAGTGGTGAGTGGGGTTAAAAGGAGTTCTAGTTAGTTGACTAGTTATTGGTAGAAGTTAAAATTGATTAGTCATACATGACATAATCAAGAGTGGAATCCCATGCTAGTTCCTATTGGTATATACCCATAGTAAGTACGTCTAAAAGCTGTGTATAATACGGGTATGAATACGACTAGAATTCTTGATGAAAAAAAGAATGGGAATGTAACTGTAACCATTTTCGTTAAGTATAAGTGTTTTGATATATGTCTTGAAGTCTTCCAAAAGTATATTAATACATCTAAATACACTACATGTATATTGATATGGCCAAAACGGACGGTTTTTATTTGCGCGGTGTCGTTAGGCCGCGGCTCGCCAGGATCAGCCACTCTTGGGAGAGGGTACAGTTTTAAATTTATATTTAGCCGGGCCTAAATCTTACTACTCCTTATGAGTAAGGGAAGTATGACCTAGAGTCATATTTTTGAGATATCAGTAACATCGAACCTATATTTTAGCCTAAGATAGTTAGGGAGTAGTGAATATTTATTTTGGGATTTTCTAGTTTATAAGATAGATAAAGTAAATGAGATAAAATTTGTAATTCAGATAAGGTTAAAGTAAGTGCATACTATGACTTCATCAGTTATTCTGCCGAGATTATGGAATGCTGGCTCATGAATAGGCAGAGGCCTTGTATTCATTACACTGGTCCTAAACGCCCCTGTCATAAGACATGTCACTGGGTACTGCGTTAGGCTTGAAGATTTTGAATAGACAGCAACGTCCCTTACCCCCACGCCCGTGCAGTCTGACTACAGGCATACACGTTCAGACGGCTCATCCAATTGAGTGACTCGGTTGGGTGACGTATTAACATTCCAAAATGGTCTAAACTTTCTTAAGCATAATAGAATACATGGTTTACCATATCCGAGAGACGTGATGTGTTTCAATGCTTTCGTTAATGATTGGTAAAATATAGTTAGGCCCTTAAAAAGAGTTCAACCATAAAGAACACCATGCCCAAGTCAAGATGACTTCCATGAACACGTTCGGTTATCCTAACGGTCCAATCCTTTATGTGTCTAAACAAACAGTTCCTTAATTAACTAAGAATCCCTCAAGCGGGGTGCAATGCTTGATATCGCGTTATGGTGCAGTGTACTGGTCAACACTAACCGTGTTCCATGGCCTTACTTAGCAGAGGTACAGCTTACAAAAACTGCTGTGCTTCAGCGTGCACGTACGAAGTTTATATGCTTGGTGACTACACTAGCATGGTCTAGGACCGACAATGTACTAAGGGTCTAGTCAGATGTTTCACTACGAAAGAGTCCTCAGTCAGAGTCCAAAGCTTGATAGACTTACTACAACTGGTGTGCCTCAGTCGATCTTACGTTGTATCCGATAGACTTCTCTTACCAAGGGGTGACACAGATAGTGTACTCTGAATCGGGGTTCGCGACTTTCCAATAACAGAGCCTATAACTACGTTCTATTAGTTGGAAAAGAGATTGATTTTAAAGCATAATCAGAAAGCATTTCGACAACATACACAAACCATAATATTATTTTGGCATTATAACTGCTTACATCATAGCATACACTAAAGATAACTACTCGCTAATCATGGCAACAATATAATAAAACATTATATAAAAAAAAGGATAGAGGTACCAGTAGATTAAACGAGTTCCGAATACAAAAGTGACAACTTCAAGACTCCAGACCGCTCCTAGTACAATCTTCAGCGTTCTTCTCCGGGTACTAGGTTTCCCGCACGAAGTCGAAGAGCCTTGAGAGTATGACTAATATTGTACACGAGAGAGAAAGAAGTGAATTGAAGTGTGTGTTGGAATGAATGATAAAGACCCATTAAATAGACTAGGAAAATGCCAAAATACGCCTGGCAGGCCGTATGGCAGGCCGTATGGTGGGGCGTATTTGGCAGGTCGTATGGCTAGCAGGCCGTATGGTGAAGGCACTTGGTGGGACGTATTTGGCAGGTCGTATCCATTGAGGCAGGTCATATGGTAGGCCGTATGGAAAGCCGTATGGTGTGCTGGTCAGCCTTGATTTCCTGGATCATAACTTGATTTCTTGTCTTTCACAGTTTTCGCTCTAGAATCTTCGTTTTAGCTCCGATTCTCTTGATTCTTTTTGCACCGCCTTCGTAATTACTTGTTCTTCAATTCTAACCGATGAAGTGGGTATTTTTCTGATAAAGTTCGAATCTTTCTTGTTTTTGGGCTTTAATACCTGGGTGAAAACGTGACTTTTTAGCCGATATCAAATATCCCACACTTAGACTTTGCTTGTCCTCAAGCAAACTCTCATTCTTAAGAATCTTTTCGGTGTTTCTTTTCCAATAGCCTAAGCGGTTTGCTTTTATTATAAGAGCAAAAAGATAAGGTGAGTCATCTATGTTAGGATTGAAATTATCTCTGCAAGCATGCGAGGAGGTTACATGACATAGGCTAGATTTCATGGGTCACTCAAATCACTCAAGTATTTAGGGTTCCCTATGGATCTAAGAAATGAAGTACGCTCATAGCCAGTCATGCTGCACCCATCGTCATAGGCTTGATAAAGACTCAAATCCTTGCTGCTAATGCGAGAACGGTAGTAATCTCAGCTTTATAGGTCATTTGTCAATGATGGAGAAGGAATTTTGGAGTGGTAGTGAAGTTGTTTTTGAAGGGTGAGATAACGGGTAATGTAGTCTTTATACAGACTTTTATTCGGATAGATAGGAGTGCTGAAGTATTTTGAGAAGCACTTTTAAACTTTTTCTTCATTTGTTAATCTTTTTCGGTCGAGTTCTCTTCAGCATTTCTCTTATTTAGTTCTGCTCCTTTTTTCAGAACTTGAAAATTAATCATTTTTTTTTGGAGACTTCATCTCAAGAAACTTTTTGCCGGTAAACTTTTTCAAGACCTTTGCCATGATACTTGAGAGGTTTATAACATCGGGTTTTCAGAAGGAATCTCATTTTCTGGGTTTTTCGAGAAATAGTAAAGGTGATATGGATGTGGTGGTGGAGTAGAAGTAGTGGAGGTGTGGAAGGTTTATGTATGACAAATGGGTAGCTATTTTGATTACAACCGAACCACGTTTCGCTGCTTGGAGATGTAGATCTAAAGCAAGTTCTGATTCTGAGCACAGACATCGGCACTCTCAACAGAAAATAGTGAAGCATTAAAGATGAATGCTAGTCTTATTTGGGGTGCCTCACCATAATCAATTTAGGTCGATAATGCCTTAGTCATGCAATGCTTTATTAGAGATTTCAATCTAACAAGAATTCCACCTTACTTAAGCCTTATTTTTATTGACAAACGTTTTAGGTTTTCAAAAATACTCTTTCGAAAAGGGTTCCTTTTTCAAAAATTTTGAAATTTGGCTTAAGGACTTGGAATCTTCGTGATGGTTTATTATAATATAGCATAAAAAGATACCAACATCCCACACTTAGATGAACATTGTCCTCAATGTTCCTAGTGTATCCCACACTTAGGAGTTTTAGTTGAAGATTTGGGAGTATTTGTCTAGTGTTTTGATTTGGGTGTTATCCCACACTTAGTAATAAGCTAGGATGTGGCATATTTTGAATCTTGAGCTAGTAGCGAAAAGAAAGAAATACCCCTAGCAGATGCGACTGGCTTCCTTGCTTCTTTATCGGCTCATTTGTCATCCTTTATTCTTCTACTCTACTTTATTGCACGGGTTGCCTCCCGAGAAGTGATTTTGTTTAAGGTCGTTGGCTCAACCGTAGTGATGCTTCAAAAAGCGAACATTCCTCGCTGATGGTTGTGATCTTGGTCTTCTCGAGGGAATGTGAGTCTTAGTAGATAAGTCCTGAGAAAGTGTCGGACCAACAGTGGTAACAGATCTGGTACTTCTCTTGAAGATCTTCTGAAAGATAAGTAGTGCGCAGTTTCGGCTCTTGACAAATCTGGAAGTCCGATGATAATATGATCCACAGCTCTGATGGTTGACCCATGAATGTCAATCATAGAAGCAGTACCGGTGTTGATGATTTCTCTGATGGGATGCTCATTTCGGAGGTCTTCAAATAAAGTTAGAAACTGTATCTTTAGAATCTCGAAGTCTTTGGAACAGTGATCTCCACAGTAGGAGTCGGTAGCTTTGCACAGATTAGTTAAGAGATGAAGTTGGAAAGAAGTGAACAGCAATCCTGATCCGAGAATTAATTTCACCATCTTTGAGTATATCTCCTGACATCCAGCTTTAAATGTGAAACTAGGATCCGTGGACTCGTGGAAGATACGTGATAGCTGCTTCGTAACATAGGTGGCAATGTTGACTCGATCTGGTTCAAGATGAGAGAACGGATTGTTTCGCCTTGCTTCCTTCATAACAGCATCTTGTAACTCTTTGATAATCAGATCAGCGTGGTGATCAATTGTTACGTAAATCACTAGTCTGTCGGGTGTGCTTTCGAAATTATCTCTATATCATTTGCAAATCAAAGTGATAAGTCGGGCGACCGGTGGAAAGATCCATGTGCTTCCGGATGAGAGTCAGTAGTGCTAGTTAGTTTCATGAGAACGGAAGTGTAGATCCGGCTAAGGCGTTCTAAACCCTAGAGTAAATGATCTTCTGATCTCGACAGAATTTTGTCTCGAGAATAGTGCAAACTACTGAGTTATGCTCTCGTTGCCTTTCTTCGTGATAGATATGATCGTGAAGAGAATTGATAAAGTCTTGAATGAGTTCTTCTAGGATTTCAACATCATTGTCTTCTCTTCGGAGATAGAGGTGGTGCTCTTTTCTGATAGCCATAAGTCGTTCTGTTAAGTGTAGCGAAAACTCAATGGTTGACTTCCGGATGGCTTCGAGAATGTCTTCAAATTTATCGGTATCATTGATGAAGGTAATCATGTCTGCGTGTGTGGATATAACTAGAATTTGATCTGAAGAAGAGTCCAGCTCCCCTTGATCTGATTCGGTTGGAGAGTGTGAGTTGGTCAGAATGTCTTCATGATGCTCTTACTCGTCATCATCGGTATCTTGCTCTGATGAACGGGTTTTTTCAGTATTCTGATTCTCCACTTTGATACTAATAGGATCAATTTCTATATCCTTAACCTCAGTCTTGTCGGTCTTCTTCTTGAAGCGAATGATTAAACTATGATCTTTCGTCTCAAGCCTCATTATTTCTTCATAACGCTCAGTGCTTGGAACGAGTACTGTCGCAGTTTCTTTTACGTCTTCCATTTCCTCTTCCTCCTCAGATTCTTCCTCTTCCTCTATTTCTTCGCTGGGATCCTCTTCTTCCATTTTTAGGTCATCTGCAGACTGTGATTCGACACCTATCTCGACATCATCGGATGGTGGTGAAGACTCATCATCAAAAGTGATCCGTCTGGTGGAAATATCAAACATCTCTGCCAGTCCAGAAAGATCGGTTGGTCGGTCAATTTTGAAGGTAACGTTCTCCCCATGCGATCGTAAGATCATGGTTTGATTGTACACATCAATGACAGTCCTAGCCGTATTCATGAAAGGTCTTCCTACCACTATTGAGGTGTGTAGGTCTTCCTTGATATCCATCACTTTGAAATCCGTAGGATACAAGAATTTGTTGACTTTCACCAAGACGTTCTCAACTATGCCCTTAGGATATCGAATTTTATGATCGGCAAGTTGGATTGTCATTTTGGTTGGTGACAAGTCTCCTAACTCTAATCTCTTGTAGAGAGAGTAGGGGATTAGGTTGATACTTGCTCCTAAATCTGCTAGCGCATGAATGGTTCCAGATTGGTAGATTGAACACGGGAAAATGAATCGGCCCGTATCTCCTAGCTTAGGCGGTAGAGAGTTTCTGAGTAATGCAGAGCATTCTTCACTCAGTGGAATTTTGTTAGAGTCTGGTATCCTCTCCTTTATAGAAAGAAGCCTTCGGATGTATCTCTTCTGGTTGGGAACTTTGGACATGGTGTCCAAGAATCTTCCATCAAGTTTGAAGGAATCAAGCTTGGATGGTTCTCCTTGCAGCCTTCCAGGATAAGGTATGCGAACTGGAGTTTCAGGGGTCAGCTTCTGAGTATATGTAGATTTGTGCTTGAGCCTAGTTGACCTTCTCCGTGGGTCTTCCTCAGGGATTACGAAATCCATTTGCTTTGCTTCTTCTATGTGGGGATTTTGGATAGTATTACTTGGCAAAGGTCAATTGAGATTGCTGGGATGGATAAGGTGGATAGCGATAGCGAAAAGGTTGATTGCTTCGCTGAAATTGATTAACCCTAGGTGGGTGATTGAATCCGAGATTTGGTGGACGAGCTGGGTATTGGACGTAACAGACTGAACCGTCAGGGTTTTCGTACTCAACTTGATAATCTCCAGTAGGTTGTGGGTTGGTACAATTAACACAAGCCTGAGCTTGGTTAACCTGCTGTGGTTGCGTCTTCAATTCTCCGAGTTGTTTGGCAAGAGATTCCATCTTATCCGTGAGGGATTTGATGGCCTCCGTTTGATTATTAAGTGCGGAGAGTGGTGCGAATGATGAAGTTGTTTCACTACTGTTCCAGTCATGATGATGCATCGTCATGTTCTCGACCAATTCCCATGCTTCGTCTGCAGTTTGGTTCATCAGATTCCCTTGAGCTGCTACATCGATCGTCGTCCTATGATTTACCGTAAGACCATTGTAGAAGGTGCAGATTTGGGCTGATCGTTCTAGCTGGTTATTAGGGCATTTCTTCAGTAGGGTTTTGAATCGCTCCCAAGTGGTGTAAAGAGATTCATCGTAAATTTGTTTGAAGTTAATGATGTCATTCTTCAGTTTGGTTTGTTTAGAAGGAGGGAAATATTTGGTTAAGAATTTAGTAGCCATCTCCGTCCATGACGTGATGGAATCTTTTTCCAATCCTTCAAACCAAGTTTGAGCATGATGAGTGAGAGAATAGGGGAACAAGTATAGCCGGACTATATCTTGTCCTATCCCTGGCTTTTTGTAGGAGTTCGAAAGAGATATGAATTTATCAAGGTGAGATTTAGGGTCGTCATTCGGTAATCCGTGAAACTGACAGCTATTCTGAATGAGCTGGATGATGTTTGTAGGAGTTCGAAGTAATTTTTGATGAAGATGATGATTAGCTACTGGAAAAATTCGTTCATAAGTGTGTGTGTATGTTAAGAGAGAATTAGAAAGAGAATTGGAAGTGAAATGGAGTGAATGATGAGTGGTAAGTGGTGAGTGGCGAGTGGGGTTAAAAGGAGTTCTAGTTAGTTGACTAGTTCATGGTAGAAGTTAAAATTGATTAGTCATACATGACATAATCAAGAGTGGAATCCCATGCTAGTTCCTATTGGTATATACCCATAGTAAGTACGTCTAAAAGCTGTGTATAATACGGGTATGAATACGACTAGAATTCTTGATGAAAAAAAGAATGGGAATGTAACTGTAACTATTTTCGTTAAGTATGAGTGTTTAGATATATGTCTTGAAGTCTTCTAAAAGTATATTAATACATCTAAATACACTACATGTATATTGATATGGCCGAAACGGACGGTTTTTATTTGCGCGGTGTCGTTAGGCCGTGGCTCACCAGGATCAGCCACTCCTTATGAGTAAGGGAAGTATGACCTAGAGTCGTATTTTTGAGATATCAGTAACATCGAACCTATATTTTAGCCTAAGATAGTTAGGGAGTAGTGAATATTTATGTTGGGATTTTCTAGTTAATAAGATAGATAAAGTAAAAGCGATAAAATTTGTAATTTAGATAAGGTTAAAGTAAGTGCATACTATGACTTCATCAGTTATTCTGCTGAGATTATGGAATGTTGGCTCATGAATAGGCAGAGGCCTTGTATTCATTACACTGGTCCTAAACGCCCCTGTCATAAGACATGTCACTGGGTACTGCGTTAGGCTTGAAGATTCTGAATAGACATCAACGTCCCTTACCCTCGACGCCCGTGCAGTCTGACTACAGGCATACATGTTCAGACGGCTCATCCAATTGAGCGACTCGGTTGGGTGACGTATTAACATTCCAAAATGGTCTAAACTTTATTAAGCATAATAGAATACATGGTTTACCATATCCAAGAGACGTGATGTGTTTCAATGCTTTCGTTAATGATTGGTAAAAGATAGTTAGGCCCTTAATTAACTAAGAATCCCTCAAGCAGTGTGCAATGCTTGAGACCGCGTTATGGTGTAGTGTACTGGTCAACACTAACCGTGTTCCATGGCCTTACTTAGCAGAGGTACAGCTTACAACAACAGCTATGCTTTAGCGTGTACGTACGAAGTTTATATGCGTGGTGACTACACTAGCATGGTCTAGGACCGACAATGTACTAAGGGTCTAGTCAGATGTTTCACTACGAAAGAGTCCTCAGTCAGAGTCCAAAGCTTGATAGACTTACTACAACCGGTGTGCCTCAGTCGATCTTACGTTGTATCCGATAGACTTCTTTTACCAAGGGGTGACACAGATAGTGTACTCTGAATCGGGGTGTGCGACTTCCCAATAACAGAGCCTATAACTACGTTCTATTAGTTGGAAAAGCGATTGAGTTTAAAGCATAATCGCAAAGCATTTCAACAGCATACACAAACTATAATATTATTTCGGCATTATAACTGCTTACATCATAGCATACACTAAAGATAACTACTCGCTAATCATGGCAACAATATAATAAAACATTATATAAAATAAAGGATAGAGGTACCAGTAGATTAAACGAGTTTCGAATACAAAAGTGACAACTTCAAGACTCCAGACCGCTCCTAATACAATCTTCAGCGTTCTTCTACGGGTACTAGGTTTCCCGCACGGAGTCGAAGGCCTTGAGAGTATGACTAATATTGTACAAGAGAGAGAAAGAAGTGAATTGAAGTGTGTGTTGGAATGAATGATAAAGACCCATTAAATAGACTAGGAAAATGCCAAAATATGCCTGGCAGGCCGTATGGTGGGGCGTATTTGGCAGGCCGTATGGCTTGCAGGCCGTATGGCTTGCAGGCCGTATGGTGAAGGCACTTGGTGGGGCGTATCTGGCAGGCTGTATCTATAGAGGCAGGCCATATGGTAGGCTGTATGGCAAGCCGTATGGTGTGCTGGTCAGCCTTGATTTCCTGGATCGTAACTTAATTTCTTGTCTTTCACCGTTTTCGCTCTAGAATCTTCGTTTCAGCTCCGATTCTCCTGATTCTTTTTGCACCGCCTTCGTAATTACTTGTTCTTCAATTCTAACCGACGAAGTGGGTATTTTTCCGATAAAGTTCGAATCTTTATTGTTTTTGGGCTTTAATACCGGGGTGAAAATGTGACTTTATAGCCGATATCATATATACATTTTAACTGAGTCGTTAAGTTATCGTTAGTCGTTACATGTAAGTGTTGTTTTGAAACCTTTAAGTTAACGATCTCATTTAATGTTGTTAACCCATTGTTTATTATATCTAATGAGATGTTAAATTATTATATTATCATGATATTATGATATATTAATATATCTTAAAATGATATATATGCATTTAAATGTTGTTACAATGATAATCGTTACATGTTTGTTTCATTTCGAAATCCTTAAGTTAGTAGTCTTGTTTTTACATATGTAGTGTAGTGACCCGTCCTAAACCATCTGGACGAATACATTACATTTGGTTACATCGCGAGGTACTTGACCTCTATATGATACATTTTACAAACATTACATTCGTTTTTAAAAGACAATCTTTCATTTCAACGAAAGATGACAGGCATGCACACTATCCCATACTATATCCAAATTATGAATGACTTATTATCAATCTTGATGAACTCAACGACTCGAATGCAACGTCTTTTGAAATATACCATGAATGACTCCAAGTAATATATTTAAAATGAACAAATGCACAGCGGAAGAATTCTTTCATACCTGAGAATAAACATGCTTTCAAGTGTCAATCAAAAGGTTGGTGAGTTCATTAGTTTACCATGAATAATCATTTCATCATTTTAATATACCACAAGATTTTCATTTCCATTTCTCATAAAATTACGTCCCATGCATAGAGACAAAAATCATTCATATGGCGAACACCTGGTAACCGACATTAACAAGATGCATATAAGAATATCCCCTATCATTCCGGAAAATCCTTCGGACATGATAAAAACAAATTCGAAGTACTAAAGCATCCGGTACTTTGGATGGGGTTCGTTAGGCCCAATAGATCTATCTTTAGGATTCGTATCAATTAGTAGATAGGTTTACTAATTCTTAGGTTACCAAGCAAAAGGGGCATATTCGGCTTCGATCATTCACCCATATAATGTAATTTCAATTACTTGTGTCTATTTCGTAAAACATTTATAAAAATTGCACATGTATTCTCAGCCCAAAAATATAAAGGGTAAAAAGGAAAATGAAACTCACGATATTATATTTTGTAGTAAAAATACATATGACGATATTGAACAATGTAGGGTTGCCCTCGGATTCACGAACCTATATTATTTATATATATATATATTGATACACATAATTGTAATCGAACAAATTTATATATATATATAAATAAATTTATTAGTTATATCATTTTTACATTAATTACCTATATGTTTCATATATTCATTTTATATATATAAAAGAAATATTAATTTTTTTATGTTATATGTATTAAATATATATTTGTATATATATATATATATATATATATATATATATATATATATATATATATATATATATATATATATATATATATATATATATATCGTTTGTTTTTTAAAATTATAATATTACCAAAATAATATTAGTAATGATAAAAACAATAATAATGATAATAGAGTTAAAAATGATACTTTTGATATTAATGATAAAATGATAACTTTAATAACAATGTTAATTGTTAATAAAAATGTCAATTTTAATAATAATGAATACTAATAATAATAACTATAAAAATAATGATTTTACTCATAATAATAATGATTTTAATAATAATAATAATAATAATAATAATAATAATAATAATAATAATAATAATAATAATAATAATAATAATAATAATAATAATAATACTTTATAATACTTAATACTAATACTTATTAATGATAATAATATTAATCATATAACAACAATAATTACTAATAATAACAATACTAATAATAATAATAATAATAACTATAATAAGATAGTAGGAATGCTACCTCCATGTAACAAGCTTAAAAAAAAAAAGCCTATGTTCGGGCTCGAACCCAAAACCTCTCGCTTAATAACCACACCCTAAAAACTATCCCTCCATCCCTGTTTTTCTGATTAAATTTGTTTGTTAGATTCTTTTAACTCGTCACTCATCATCATACCAATAATACTAATATTTTCGGCCCAACAACATGGCCCAATAACTTAAAGAAGATTTCGGCCCATTCAACAAGATCACAAGCCCCCTAATTTTTTCATGATCCGTTAAAATCTCTCCCCATTTGTAATCTCATCTGCACTTCACATAAAAGAAATATCGATCTAGTAACCCTACAAGTGGAGCAATTCATACAGCCGACACTATTATCATTAATATCGACATCTTTAATAATTCCTCCATTATGTTAACCTTATCATTACTTAACATCACCATTCATCACGTCTTCTTCTTTCTCTCTTCACTTCTCATTCATCGTCAATTCATTAATCTTCATCATGTTATTCGATAACAGCAGCCTCCAGGAGCAATCAGGTATAGGATACAGAAGCAAAAGAGCAGTAGCATGTATGCAGTAACAAATGATTCGTGGGTTTTAATTGTAAACAAAAATAAATAACATTGGGTGGTTTAGGGTGGTGAATCGTGGTTATGGTAGTTTGTGGTTTTCCATCATAAATAACTTTGATAATGGTGGTTATCTAATCCAAATAGAAATAGAATTGGAAGTAGTCGAAACAATGGTTGTTGGGTTTGATCCTTGGCTCAATTTCAAACGCATGAAATATATAAAAATTGGCAATTGGTTTGTTTGAGGTAATGGTTGTCGGCCATTACCCTTTTAAAATTTGTCCCACATGCAAAATCAATTTACTGAACTTTAATACCTTTGCACTAAAAAATATTTAAGTTGACAACTGAAAGAATAAATAGTAAAATAGCGATTTGTCCGTTGGATTTGTGGTGGTTTGAAATAGAAGTATAAACAGCAATATAGGTGGTTGCAACAGGAAGTTTGGATGGTGTAATCAGTGAATATAAACAGTAAGGAAGCAGTAGTTGCAGCAAAAAAAAATAATAGGGTTGTTGTGGTGTTCGATGGTGATGATATGGGTGGTCTTAGGTGGCGGGGTTGGACAGGAAAATAGGCGAAATTGTAGCTGCAGTTGCAGCTTCTTCATTTGGTTTTTGAGGTAGTTCAATGAATTAGAATAGAGGAGAGAGAGAGAGATTGAGGTCGACGGTTCTCGATTATAATCATAAACGAAACAGTAAGTGGGTTTCAATGGTGAAGTGGGTTATAGTGATGATTTAATGAAGGTGCAGGTTGCTGTTTGGTTTGATGATTAAACTCAGTTGCAAAAACAGAAAATAGTATATAAGTGTTGCAAGTGAGGGTTTGTGATGGTTGTTTGTGGTGGGGAGATTCGATGGTTGAAGGTGGAGGTGGCGACTGTAGGTGTTGACGGGTATTGGTGATTAAAATTAGCGGACGGTAATAGCTACAAAAGCATAGACACCGGGACTTGCATAGGACTTAGATAACAGATGCACTTGCCATGAATCACATATATAATTGGTACAGTTATGTTGACCCATTTACCAAAGTATTACATTACATTCGTTTCTATTAGTAGTGTGTTGACGATTCTACAAAACTACATGTATATAACTTCAGCACTAACCAAATTTAAAACAAAGTAACTTATGGGGTTTGTGGTATCCGAATAAGATGGTTTTAGGGTGACGGATGACCAAGAATAGTCACATGTTGAAGGTGATAGAATGGTGCTTTGGTGATCAATACATGGTAGGTTTGTGGAAGATTGTTTTTAGATGATGGTGTGTTTTATTCCTCTTCCAGTTTTTCTCTATAATGTGTGTGAAATAGAGGTTAATAGAAATTGAATGAGGTGGTGATACATAAATTGTAATTATGCTCCTACAAGCTTGTACTACATGTTAATACTTGTACCCTCACTTATATCCCATAAAACACGTTCATCCACATATTATTATATGTGTACATATTTTAAGAACCACATGCATAAAGAAAGAAATAGTTAGCCTGCCAACATTTAGATATTTTCAATTCGCCGATTGTTAAATCGTACTCTGTTATTAATCACTGGCAGCTAAAAAGTACTCAGATAAATTCCAAATTTTTAATTTAAATATATTTATTTATTTTGGTCATTATGGTAAAATTTTCGATCCTTAATTTGTTAAATAAAAATTACATCAACTGTCCCTCTCATTTATGGGTAAAATATAAAAAGTGTTAAAATTTAATAACTAGGTCCTAAATACATTTTTAGTAAGCCTAAAATTTGTAGAACTCATTTTTCGAATCACCGTTTTGAAACATCAAACGAGTATTACAATCATTTAATATTTATTTTTAATATACTTTATATATATATATAGAGATATATTTTAAATAATAATTATTATAATATCCTATTTTTATTTTATTAATTTTTAATAACAATAACATATAATACTTCAAATTATATTTCGAATTATTATTTATATATACATACACACATATCTATTTACAATTAATTGTTCGTGAATCGACGAGAGCAGTCGAAGGGTAAATGCATTCATGTAATATGTTCCAAAGTTTTCGAGACTCAACATTGCATACTTTGCTTATCGTATCGAAATCATATAAAGATTAAGTTTAAATTTATTCAGAAATTTTCGGGTCGTCACAGTACCTACCCGTTAAAGAAATTTCATCCCGAAATTTGAGTGAAGTGGTCATGGCTAACAATAAAAATGTTTTCATGACGAATATGAGTTGATAAATAGAATTTTATCATTATTGATAAATATGGATAAATCAATTCGTTTACCCGAAGCGTATGGTTGAATCTATCACAAAAGATAGAGATTCACCTTAGCTTTTGACGTAGTCAGGGTTGAATTTAGGTAATAAGGTGCGTCTTAACTTTTGATGTTGTCTTGGTTGAATTCCGGAATTCAAGGGATTTAAAGAAAATTGTCGAAATCTAAAAGATTTGATTCTTCGGCGAATAAGGAAATTAAGATCTCTATAATTAAATACGGTGATCTGCTTCGATTACTCTGTCTGATATTTCCATTATAAATTAAATTCTTCCGTTCCATTATTCTCACCATTCTTATACTTTCTTTCTTAGTTCATACATCCAAAAGATTATGAAAATGCTTAATCCTGTTCTAATCCTTGATATTTTCCTAATTATCATTCCTGTCATCCATCTTTTCAATCTTCCACCAGAAGAATCTGTTTACTTCTACTATTACCTTGGGATGATACTATTTTTAATTATACCGTGTCTTTATATTGCTATTCGTATTAATATCCACGGTTTATAATCTCCGTGTTGTTATTGGGCTTTATATTTTCTTTTATATTTTGGACCTCTTTTGCCTTTTTATTCTCTTGTCGACCTCTAGTAAAGGGAGTAATGGTCCAGAATTCGTAAGTATGGAGTTTCGAATGAACTTAATGTTCTAAATGAGAAAGAACGTAATAGCACGATTTGATTTGTCAAATTACCAGAATTACTGAGAATAAAACTATTAAGAATATATTTTCTTGATATGTTCAAAAGTTAATCAGAATGAAAGAGTTATGTAACATGACACATGATGACGTTATAATCTGTGAATCATCATGTTCCATTTAGAAACACAGCATGACTTACTGTAATATAATCACGTTGATCAAGTGTCATTATATTATACTAACTCATGCAGCAGCTCCCAACACTACTTCAAAACATTCATATATTAAATTCGAAGATTTACAGAATAAAGAAATTAAAACAGTTTCCTTTTATGAGATAACACAGATAGCGCGAGGAGATAATTAATATCGGACGAGAATATTTATGAAGATATCTTCAGAAATATTGAGGATATTTATAATGAGAGATACCATGATATCTAATAATTTTAGAACCAAAGTGTGATGAAGAAATTCATTCACAATGATTTGGAATGATTAGGGAGCAAGGTAATTGCCAAAGATTTCATCAGCTTTTCAAGATTCAGAAAACTGATTCATAGGCTAAAGCGCATTTTCAGAAATTCAGAATTGAAGTTCGTAAACCCCGAGATAGAAGTTATATATATATATATATATATATATATATATATATATATATATATATATATATATATATATATATATATATATATATATATATATATATATATATATATATATATATATATAAAATTGTTGTCGTAGAATCGTGGAAAAATTCGAGATTATCGATTGATGCCTCCCGGTATTTGGTATGGTAATTATCGTTACAAGATGCCGATGAGTTCATGATAGAGTTTTAATGAACAAATATAATGGTTCTTCGGAAAGATTTAATCCAATGAGTAATGAAGTTGCTGGTAAGTTTACTGCTAATGTGGTGGAATATAAGCGGTTCCTCGATAACGATGACGAAAGGCAAACTTATATATCAAGGTTGTATTAAGGCTAATCTGAACGAAAGTCAAAGTTATTTTGATGGAGCTGTGACAAAATTGGCTAATTTGGAAAGGAATTGCAAAGTTATTTTCGGTAATAACAACGTCAAAGGAGCTAGCACAGATATGTTTTAAACGTTTACTCAGGTTCCGAGAGTTTTTCAGGTGCATAACTATATGCATAAATCTTTCCTTCCGTAGATGAAGTGTGGTTGGTTCATCTTCTCGATTGAGGTGTTTTCAAGAATCATGAAAGGTTTGAATGCAGATTGTAATCGTCACGATACAAATGAGGTTTAAGATGAAATCAAGTGGCAAACTTGAATAATTGTTTAGTTTCATATGTTATAATCAATATTTTAATTTATTTTTAATTGTCCAATCTTGGTCACAGTTAGCAGTCCACAGTCACTAACTCAATAATTCATATATAGTTTATAATATTCGAATTAATTAATACGTATTGTGACCCGTGTACATGTCTCAGACTCGATCACAACTCAAAGTATATTTATTATTGTAGAATCAACCTCAACCCTATATAGCTAACTCCAGCATTACTGCATATAGAGTGTCTATGGTTATTCCAAATAATATATATAGATGCGTCGATATGATATGTCAAAACCTTGTATACGTGTCCCGATATTTAAATGCGTAAATAACAGTATTTAAATGACGATAAATAAAGTGAGTAAATTAAATAACAGAAATTAAATGACGATAAATAAAATTGAGAGAATATAAATTGCGATAAATAAACTGCGATAATAAAATATAATAAGTTAGCTAGGAACAGTTAGCGTGGATTCTTAACAAAATTTTCTCATGGTTAATTTGTTTGTTTCTAACAAATTTTATTTTGTCAAATGTTTTCTTCATTAAGCCACTTGTTGGATTCTTATAGGTCCAAATCCAAATATGAAATTGAATGAAAATGGTTATTCTTCGGTGAATGGATACGTATATCTGTGGATGTAAGTAGCATAGTAAATGACTGTTGAATCAGATTCGAAGAATGTACAATGTAACTTATTAATATGAAATCTAAATATTCCTCGGGTATTACCTACCCGTTAAAATATTTTCACCATTAACAGTTTGTACAAAAGAATTTTTAATTACAATCTTTATGAAAACATATATACATATATATTTTCTTCAGATGTAATCATGGATTTAATGAGTTAACATGATATTAAACTCATTTAGTTTTCGGTTGGAACTAGAATAAATAATCTCTAAAACTTTAGAGATTACATATTCGCCATGTCGAACGAATATAAATGAGGTAGAACGATACGTAGAATGAAGATCATACTCGAAGTACAGATGATGATATTGAGGCATGGATTGTTGATGGTACTGGTGCTGTTATTGATGGTACTGTTGGTGCCGGTGATGTTGCTAAAGCTGGTAAATCTTGCATCATATTCTCCAAATTGATTACTCGAGCGCGAAGTTTGCTAACTTCTTCTATTATTCCGGGATGATTGTCGGTCGGAACGAGCGGATGAATTAGGTTTAGAATTTTGGAAATAATATATAATCGTGTCGAACTACTCTGGAAATGAGGCTGAAAATGGTGTTTCGGATAGATTCGCCGGTAAATACTTCAGGTTCTTCGCCAAGAGGGCAATTTGGTTGGTGGAAAGGATCGCCGTCTTCGCGTCTCCATTGATTAAGTTTACTACGAACCCATCAGATGAATTTGAGATGGCTGATTGATTGATTCATTCTGGTGACACCGCTTTCAGAGCTTAGGTGAATATCCATGTCAGAATAGCTATCAGAATAACTATCAGAATAGCTATCGAAATCTGAGGGACTCGAACTGGTTGAGGGATTCATCTCGTACAATCAGATGAAGGATTTTCGATAAGAAGTAGATTATAGGATGTAGATTAGTACCCTGCAATACATAATTTACATATGCATATATAATACTAAAATCCCATAAGTTACGGAGGAATCTACGGAAGCTGTCAGGCAAAGGTAACAATAACAGATACACTAATATATGAATTTATCTATACACTGTCTATGCAATAGAGGCAGTAAGACATGTCTAGACTAAGAATGATAAGCAGGTAATTTCCTAAGGATGATAAGCATATGATTTCTGACTAGAAATGACAAGCAAAACTTTTGACATGCAGACATGGTCGAAGTCTAGACTCACTAGTGCATCTAAACAACTACCAGTTAGACACACTAATGCAAGACCTGGTTCGCTAAGACCACCGCTCTGATACCACCTGAAATACAGTGGGGACAACCACCGTCCCACCCAGTGCCTTCCCAGCTAACCGCCTGGTGACCACTGAGTGTACCTCAAATACTGATTTTAGGGCTTGCCTCTAGGCTACTGCCAACCCTCGTAAGGGATCGCAAGGAGTAAGAGCCAATGCTTCATCACAGGTAACACTGTGAGAACCTCCTAATACCACCTGTAGTGACCCGTCCTAAACCATCTGTACGAATACATTACATTTGGTTACATCGCGAGGTACTTGACCTCTATATGATACATTTTACAAACATTACATTCGTTTTTAAAAGACAATCTTTCATTTCAACGAAAGATGACTGGCATGCACACTATCCCATACTATATCCAAATTATGAATGACTTATTATCAATCTTGATGAACTCAACGACTCGAATGCAACGTCTTTTGAAATATGCCATGAATGACTCCAAGTAATATCTTTAAAATGAGAAAATGCACAGCGAAAGAATTCTTTCATACCTGAGAATAAACATGCTTTCAAGTGTCAACCAAAAGGTTGGTGAGTTCATTAGTTTATCATAAATAATCATTTCATCATTTTAATAGACCACAAGATTTTCATTTCCATTTCTCATAAAATTACGTCCCATGCATAGAGACAAAAATCATTCATATGGTGAACACCTGGTAACTGACATTAACAAGATGCACATAAGAATATCCCCTATCATTCCGAAAAATCCTTCGGACATGTATATATATATATATATATATATATATATATATATATATATATATATATATATATATATATATATATATGTATCGTTTGTTTGTTAAAATTATAATATTACCAAAATAATATTAGTAATGATAAAAACAATAATAATGATAATAGAGTTAAAAATGATACTTTTGATATTAATGATAAAATGATAACTTTAATAACAATGTTAATTGTTAATAAAAATGTTAATTTTAATTATAATGAATACTAATAATAATAACTATAAAAATAATGATTTTACTCATAATAATAATGATACTAATATTTATATTAATAACTATAATGATAATAATACTACTAATAATAATACTAATACTTATGATAATAATAATAATAAAAATAATAATAATAATACTTTATAATACTTAATACTAATACTTATTAATGATAATAATATTAATCATATAACAACAATAATTAATAATAATAACAATACTAATAATAATAATAATTATAATAAGATAGTAGGAATGCTACCTCCATGTAACAAGCTTTAAAAAAAATAAACGCCCATGTTCGGGCTCGAACCCAAGACATCTCGCTTAATTACCACACCCTCAAAACCATCCCTCCATCCCTATTTTTCTGATTAAATTTGTTTGTTAGATTCTTTTAACTCGTCACTCATCATCATACTAATAATACCAATATTTTCGGCCCAACAACACGGCCCAATAACTTAAAGAAGATTTTAGCCCATTCAACAAGATCACAAGCCCACTCATTTTTTCATGATCCGTTAAAATCTCTGCCCATTTGTAATCTTATCTACACTTCACATAAAAAAAATATCGATCTAGTAACCCTACAAGTGGAGCAATTCATACAGCCGACACTATTATCATTAATATCGACATCTTTAATAATTCCTCCATTATCTTTGTAGTGACCCGAACTTTTCCATGTTTATATATATATATATATATATATATATATATATATATATATATATATATATATATATATATATATATATATATATATATATATATATATATATATATTAAATGAAATTGTTATTTACATGATTAGGTGTTTCCAACATGTTAAGAAATCAAACTTGTTAAGACTTGATTAATTGAAATAGGTTTCATATAGACAATTGACCACCCAAGTTGACCGGTGATTCACGAACGTTAAAACTTGTAAAAACTATATGATGACATATATATGGTTATATATATAGTTAACATGATATTATGATAAGTAAACATATCATTAAGTATATTAACAATGAACTACATATGTAAAAACAAGACTACTAACTTAATGATTTTGAAACGAGACATATATGTAACGATTATCGTTGTAACGACATTTAATGTATATATATCATATTAAGAGATATTCGTACATCATAATATCATGATAATATAATAATTTAAAATCTCTTTTGATATTATAAACATTGGGTTAACAACAATTAACAAGATCGTTAACCTAAAGGTTTCAAAACAACACTTACATGTAACGACTAACGATGACTTAACGATTCAGTTAAAATGTATATACATGTAGTGTTTTAATACGTATTCATACACTTTTAAAAGACTTCAAGACACTTATAAAAATACTTCTACTTAATAAAAATACTTACAATTACATCCTCGTTCAGTTTCATCAACAATTCTACTCGTATGCACCCGTATTTGTACTCGTACAATACACAGCTTTTAGATGTATATACTATTGGTATATACACTCCAATGATCAGCTCTTAGCAGCCCATATGAGTCACCTAACACATTTGGGAACAATCATTTGGAAACTAGCATGAAATATCTCATAAAATTACAAAAATATGAGTAATCATTCATGACTTATTTACATGAAAACAAAATTACATATCCTTTATATCTAATCCATACACCAACGACCAAAAACACCTACAAACACTTTCATTCTTCAATTTTCTTCATCTAATTGATCTCTCTCAAGTTCTATCTTCAAGTTCTAAGTGTTCTTCATAAATTCCAAAAGTTCTAGTTTCATAAAATCAAGAATACTTCCAAGATTGCAAGTTTACTTCCAAGTTTTCTAAATCCATTCCAAGTAATCATCCAAGATCAAAAAACCTTTGTTACTTACAGTAGGTTATCTTTCTAATACAAGGTAATAATCATATTCAAACTTTAATTCAATTTCTATAACTATAACAATCTTATTTCGAGTGGAAATCTTACTTGAAATTGTTTTCGTGTCATGATTCTGCTTCAAGAACTTTCAAGCCATCCAAGGATCCTTTGAAGCTAGATCCATTTTTCTCATTTCCAGTAGGTTTATCCAAGGAACTTGAGGTAGTAATGATGTTCATAACATCATTCGATTCATACATAAAAAGCTGTCTTATTCAACGTTATAAACTTGTAATCACTAGAACATAGTTTAGTTAATTCTAAACTTGTTCGCAAATAAAGTTAATCCTTCTAAATAGACTTTTAAAATCAACTAAACACATGTTCTATATCTGTGTTATATGCTAACTTTGTAGTGACCCGAACTTTTCCATGTTTATATATATATTAAATGAAATTGTTATTTACATGATTAGATGTTTCTAACATGTTAAGCAATCAAACTTGTTAAGACTTGATTAATTGAAATAGGTTTCATATAGACAATTGACCACCCAAGTTGACCGGTGATTCACGAATGTTAAAACTTGTAAAAACTATACGATGACATATATATGGTTATATATATAGTTAACATGATTTTATTATAAGTATGTATCTCATTAGGTATTTTAACAATGAGTTATATACATAAAAATGAGACTATTAATTTAAGAAACTCGAAAACCATATATATAACGATTATCGTTATAACAACGTCTTACTAGGTACATATGAATCATATTAAGATATTGATACACTTGGTTAATTATGTTAAATGATAAGTAAATATATTATTAAGTGTATTAACAATGAAATACATATGTAAAAATAAGACTACTAACTTAATGATTTCGAAACGAGACATATATGTAACGATTATCGTTGTAACGACATTTAACTATATATATATCATACTAAGATATATTATATATCATAATATCATGATAATATAACAATTTAACATCTCATTTGTTATAATAAACAATGGGTTAACAACATTCAACAAGATCGTTAACCTAAAGGTTTCAAAACAACATTTACATGTAACGACTAACGATGACTTAACGACTCAGTTAAAATGTATATACATGTAGTGTTTTAATATATATTCATACACTTTTGAAAGACTTCAAGACACTTATCAAAATACTTCTACTTAACAAAAATGCTTACAATTACATCCTCATTCAGTTTCATCAACAATTCTACTCGTATGCACCCGTATTCGTACTCGTACAATACACTGCTTTTAGATGTATGTACTATTGGTATATACACTCCAATGATCAGCTCTTAGCAGCCCATTTGAGTCACCTAATACATGTGGGAACCATCATTTGGCAACTAGCATGAAATATCTCATAAAATTACAAAAATATGAGTAATCATTCATGACTTATTTACATGAAAACAAAATTACATATCCTTTATATCTAATCCATACACCAACGACCAAAAACACCTACAAACACTTTCATTCTTCAATTTTATACATCTAATTGATCTCTCTCAAGTTCTATCTTCAAGTTCTAAGTGTTCATAAATTCCAAAAGTTCTAGTTTCATAAAATCAAGAATACTTCCAAGATTGCAAGTTTACTTCCAAGTTTTCTAAATCCATTCCAAGTAATCATCCAAGATCAAGAAACCTTTGTTACTTACAGTAGGTTATCTTTCTAATACAAGGTAATAATCATATTCAAACTTTAATTCAATTTCTATAACTATAACAATCTTATTTCGAGTGGAAATCTTACTTGAAATTGTTTTCGTGTCATGATTCTGCTTCAAGAACTTTCAAGCCATCCAAGGATCCTTTTGAAACGCCCCGTCCTAATCCATCCGGACGAAGTCCATATCGATTATAAACGATTCACAACAGTTGATTACATCGCGAGGTACTTGACCTCTATATGATACATTTTACAAACATTGCATTCATTTTAAAAAGACAAACTCTCATTTCATTGAAAGTTGACGACATGCATACCATTTCATAATACATCCAACTATAATTGACTTAATAATGATCTTGATGAATTCGACGACTCGAATGCAACGTCTTTCGAAATATGCCATGAATGACTTCAATTAAGATCTCTAGAATGAGTTAATGCATAGCGGAAGATTTCTTTAACACCTGAGAATAAACATGCTTTAAAGTGTCAACCAAAAGGTTGGTGAGTTCATTAGTTTAACATAAATAATCATTTCATAAATTTAATAGACCACAAGATTTCATATTTCCATTTCTCATAAACATACGTCCCATACATAGAGACAAAAATATCATTCGTATGGATTGAACACCTGGTAACCGACATTCACAATATGCATAAAAGAATATCCCCATCATTCCGGGATCCTCCTTCGGACATGATATAAATTTCGAAGTACTAAAGCATCCGGTACTTTGGATGGGGCTTGTTTGGCCCGATAGATCTATCTTTAGGATTCGCGTCAATTAGGGTGTCTGTTCCCTAATTCTTAGATTACCAGACTTAATAAAAAGGGGCATATTCAGTTTCGATCATTCAACCATAGAACGTAATTTCGATTACTTGTGTCTATTTCGTAAAACAGTTATAAAAATTTCGCATGTATTCTCAGCCCAAAAATATAAAGGGTAAAAAGGCAAATGAAACTCACGCATATAAATATTGTAAAACAGTTAATAAAGCATTTGCATGTATTCTCAGCCCAAAAACTTAAAGAGTAAAAAGGGAGCAAATGAACTCACGCATATAATTATTGTAAAGCAGTTAATAAAGCATTTGCATGTATTCTCAGCCCAAAAACTTAAAGAGTAAAAAGGGAGCAAATGAACTCACAATACTGTATTTTGTAGTAAAAATACATATATCGTCATTGAACAATGCAGGGTTGGCCTCGGATTCACAACCTATATCATTTATACATATTAACACATAATATAAACATATAATGGTATTCAACTCAGTTTATATATATTAATTTTATAATATATTTCTTATTTAAAAACATTAATGTATTTATTATTTCAAATTTTGTATATATCTAAGCATGTTATTTTTATATTAAAATAGAATTTAGGTATACTTATAATATATATATAATAACTATATATATTTTTTTTATAGATATCTTTTATTTGTTAAAATAATAATTATGATAATACTAATTAATGATAGTAATACTAATAGTTAAATTTCATAATGATATATAATAATAATTGAAATTTTAATTTTTGATCATGCTAATAATAATAATACAAATACTAGTAATAATAATAATAACTATAATAACAATGATAATAATACTTATTGTTACTGCTAGTAATAATGATAATATTATTAATTAGATTAATAATAATTATACGTCTAAATTTTAGAAAATAATAACAATTATCTAAATATTAACAAAAATGATAATAATTAAAACTACCTTAAAAGCTTTCCTAAAAAAAATATTCCTCTGCCCAGGCTCGAACTCACGATCTCCCGCTCACTCACTAACCCCTCAACCATTACACCATTTCAGTGTTTCTGAATTAAATCATAACCCATTTATATATATATATCACGTTCTATCTGTCTCAGCCCATTAATACCAGAGTTCGGCCCAAAGGAGAACAGAATAAACGGCCCAACATGCCAAAGCTTTTAATACAGTCCAGCTAATTCGGATAATAAAAAGAAAATGTGTGGTGGCCTGGGTTTGAACCCAAGACCTATTGTTCAACACACAACACTCTTTACCATTCCTCTGCTTATACACTTCTGAAATATTCTACGATTTAAATCTATTTAACCCTTCTATCTGTATCTTCTTCTTTTCAAATGAAAACCCAGATTATCATCAATCTTATTATTTATCTTCTTCTTCTAAATCTTATTATTTATATAACCCATACATCTTTATATTAATACCGATTATTACTTTTCATCACCAACAACATAACGTATCATCATTTTAATCGTAGCATCTCCTATTTGCATTATCATCTTCTACGCTTATTATTTTCCTCGTAATCATAATCATCGTGATTTAAACATCACAATCATCTTCGAACGTTTCCTCGTCACTGAATTATACGACAAAATCGAAAGGAAACAGAAGTACTAGTATTTACATCTTCCTCTTTGATTACAACAAGATTCGTAACAGAAAAGAAAATAATAATAACCGTCGCTAGTTGTAGTCGAAGGAACGGAAAGCAGAAGGAAAAAAAAAAATAATAGTAGTGGTATCGGTGATGGTTTACAATGGTGTTGGGTGGCTGTAAAAAGGTGGTGATGATCCCGTCTATTCGAATAGTAACAGGAAGGCAGTAACCACAGTTTAAATTTGGTTCGATGGTTGCAACGTTGGTTCGAAATATAAATCGAAAACAGAATAGTAATGGTAACAGCAGGAAATTTCGGTTGGTTTAAGGTGAAGGTGGTGGATAGGAGGCTGTCCGAACAGAAACATTAAAATGGCAGCAGTAGTTATCATTTGGTCATAAGTTGCAGTCGTTTTTCTTTTTTTGGTGGTTTGTATTCGTGATTCAAACCGAAGAAGAAGAAAGAAGTAGAGGGAGATTGGAGAGAGAGAATGATGTGGTGGTGGTGGAGTTCAATGAAGGTGATGGTGGCCGAAGGTTGTAGTGATGGTAGCCTTGTTTCATGAAGAAGATGCAGAGAAAAGAAAAAAAAAATGGGTGTGGTGCTCTTATTCTATCTCTCTATCGTTACATACATATATTATTATATAATTATTATAATATTAATAATAATATAATATAATTATAATATAATAAAAAAAGTTAATCATTAGTGTGAATTCAAAGATAGACACAGTAAGCAGCCAGTCAGTTTGTACTCATCTACCGACACATTCACAGGGAATCATATATCGTGTTCATTGCTAAACAGTTACGGAATAAAAAGTGTTCCTAAAAATCTCAGATTTTTAGATTAAATATATTTAATTATTTCACTCATTAACTGTTTGAAACCTGATCAAAAAGGTTTGAAAATTATTTATTTTCTGTTCCGATTTATATGTACGGAGTACTAATATTTAAACTTAAAAAGGTAAAAATACATTTAACATATCTAAAATCTTCGTAATCGATTTACAGTTCAACTTTTATTTTAAACCATCATAAACATGTACAATATCTATATTAAAACTAACAAAACATCAACCGAGTGTTACTGACATTTTCTAATTAAGCTCGAAATCAATTATTTTTAATATATTTTCTTTCTATATATAAAGAGTTTTAATAGCAAGTTTTATTACACAAATGAATATATTAATTATATATGTTAAGTAATTTAATATAACAATATATATATATACAAGTAACATTCATATATTTATATATTTATATATATAATAATAGTTCATTAATTTAATTCAAGTTATTAAATATATATATATACATGTACATATATTTACAAGAAATGTTTCTTGAATCGTCGGGAATAGTCAAGGTCAAATGATTTTATAAAACAGTTCAAAATATTTGTGACACAACATTACAGACTTTGCTTATCGTGTCAGAACTATATAAAGAATAAGTTTAAATTTAGTCGGAAATTTCCGGGTCATCACAGTACCTACCCGTTAAAGAAATTTCGTCCCGAAATTTGAGTGAGGTCGTCATGGCTAACAATAAGAATGTTTTCCTGACGAATATGAGTTGATACAATAGAGTTTTATCATCATTGAGTAATATGAATAAAACAATTCGATTTTTCGAAGAGTACGAATGAAACTATCATGAGAGAGGTCCCAACGGGCATCGTCCACCTTCGCCCAAAAACTTGCCCAAATTTTTAGCCGTTAGTAAAAAAATTTCAACGGCTATCCCAACGGTCACTTTTACACTATATAAACACCACCATATACTTCATTTTATACACACAAACATATATTTCTTTTATATTTCCACCTTTCTCAAAATCAAATTCAAACACTCTTAAACTGTAAAATGTTAACACTTCTCCCAATGATTGTTTCATTCAATGTTCATTACGGAGGTAATTTCCGTAATCAAATGAAGGAATATAAGTGGGGCGACAGTATTTCGTTTGAAGATATCGACATTCGTGATGTTGGTTTACAAGATTTGCTATCTTTTCTGAAGGAAAAAGTTCCGTGTGAATTCACGTCTGTGTTCTTTTATAAAGACGATTATGATGCGGATTGTAGGGCAAGTTTTCTGTATACCGATGATCAATGGTACTTTATAAAAGATACCATTGAAGATCGCGGTAAACGCATTTCTTTGTATGCGGTTCTTGAAGATGAAGAGACGTTGGGTTATCGTTACCTCGATGAATCAGTTGAAGCAGCAGTTGAGGCATCAAGAGAAATACCGATGTCTCCAGAGTACCTCACGGATGGTGAAATGACTGGTGAACGCTACTTTGCAGATGACAATTGACGACGACGAGTAATTTGATTGTAATCTTTTAATTTTTAATTGTCGTGATGTTTTAATTTTTAATTATTGTAATTTCACTGTTGTTGTCGAGTTTTATATCTTTCTTTATGTTTCGGAGCTCTTCGTCTTTTTAATCTCCTCTCGATCTCTAGTAAAACGAGTAATGGTCTGGAATTTGTAAGTATGGAGTTTCGAATGAATTTAATGTTATAATCAAGAAAGAACGTAATAGCACGATTTGATTCGTCAAATTACCAGAATCATTGAGAATAGAGCTATCAAGAATATACTTTCTTGATATGTTCTGAAGTTAATTAGAATGAAAGAGTTATGTAACATGACACAAGATGGTGGTATGATCTACTGTGAACCATTATGTCCCATTAGAACTCAGCATGACTTACTGTAATATAATCACGTTGATCAAGTGTCATTATATTATACTAACTCATGCATCAGTTCCCAACATTACTTTAATAACATTCATATTTTAAGCTCGAAAGTTTACAGAATATAGAAACTAACAGTTTCTATATGATGTAACACTGATATCATGAAGAGATTAATGATTTCAGATAAGAATACTTATGAAAATATCTTCAGAAATATGGAGGATATTTATAATGAAAGATACGATGATATATTGGAATTTCTAAGATCAGAGGATGATAGAAACTATTGTCTGCAAGGGTTTAGAGTAAGGAGCAAGATATTCACTAAAGATTTCAACGAGTCCAGAATTACCTGAATTCTTTGAATATAGGGTTTGGTCCTTGTATTTGTCCTTGGTCTCTTTCGTGGTTAGCTCAATCCATTTTCCAGTTCCACTTTTTCTGAGCTTTTCCAACATACTATACTTTATCATCAAACTTCCGATGATTAAGGTCGTTTATGGTTGTCTATGGTTTCTGTTGCTTCATTCAGCTTTTTCAACATTCAGAGTATTGATTTGTGACTGAGTGCTTTTCAGAATTTCAGAACGAGAGATCATAATTCTAAGAGATAATGTCATACATATAACTGTTGATGTAGATATGCTGTGAGTTTTCAAAGTACTGATTGCTGATTCCCGGTAATTGGTATGGCAGTTCTCGTTACAAGATGTGGATGAGTATATGATAGGGTTTCAATGAATAAATATAATGATTTATCATGGAGATTTAAGTCAAGAAGTAACGAGGTTGCTGGTAAGTTTACTGCTAATGTGGTGGGATATAGACGGTTCTCCTGGTAACGATGACGAAAGGCAAACTTATATATCAAGGTTATAATAAGACCAATTCGGATGAAAAGTCAAAGTTGATTTGCTGAAGCTGTGACAAAATTTGCTACTTTGAAAAGGGATCTCAAAGTTATTTTTGCTAATAAATGCCAAAGGATCTGACGCGGCTACGTGTTAAACTTTTACTCAGTTACCGAGAGTTTCTCAGGTGCATAACTATATGTATAAATCTTTCCTTCCGTAGATGAAGTGCGATTGGTTCATCCGCTCGTTTGAGATGTTTTTCAAAAATTATGAAAGGTTTGAACGCATATTGTAATCGTCAAGATACAAATGAGGTTTAAGATGAAATCAAGTGGCAAACTTGAAGATATGTTTAGTTTCATATGTTATAATCAATATTTTAATTCATTTTAATTATCCAATGTCGACAGTCCATATTTGTTAGTCCACAATTAACAGTCCAATAATACATATATAGCTTAATATATAATATCCGAATTAATTAATACGTATCGGGACCCGTGTACATGTCTCAGACTCGATCACAACTCAAAGTATATATATTATTATAGAATCAACCTCAACCCTGTATAGAGAACTCGATCATTACTGCATATAGAGTGTCTATGGTGATTCCAAATAATATATATAGATGCATCGATATGATATGTCAAAACCTTGTATACGTGTCCCGATATTTAAAGTGCGTAAAATAAATACAGAAATTAAATGACGATAAATAAAATGCGTAAAGTAAATAACAGAAATTAAATGATGATAAATAAAATTGCGAGAATGTAAATTGCGATAATTAAATTGCGATAAATAACTTGCGATAATTAAATGGTAATACGGAATTAACAGTTAGCTAGGATCAGTTAGCTAGGATTTTGTTAGCGTGGATTCTTAACAAAAACTTCATATTGTCAATTAGTCTGTTTCTAATCAATTTTTATTGTGTCCATTATTTCTTCATTATGCCACTTGTTGGATTCTGATAGATCAAAATCTAAATATGAAATTGAATTTGAATGAAAATAGTTGTTCTTTGGTGAACGGATACGTAAATCGGGGGTTGTAAATAGGATAGTAAATGATCGTTGAATCAATTCCGAAGAATGTACAGTGTAACTTATTAATGTAAAATCTAAATACTCCTCGGGTATTACCTACCCGTTAAAATATTTTCACCATTAACAGTTTGTACAAAAGAATTTTTAATTACCATCTTTATGAAATCATATATACGTATATATTTTCTTCAGATGTAATCATGAATTTAATGAGTTAATGTGATATTGATCTCATTTGATTTATCATTAGAACAAGAATATGTAATTTCTAAAACATTAGAGATTACATAATCGCCATGTCGAACGAAAATAAAATAGATAGAACGATACGTAGAACGATGATTATACTTGAGGTATAGAATGAGATGTCGAAGCTGGTGGTGCGGATGTTGTTGTTGGTGGTACTAATGCTGTTGGTGCTAAGGTTGGTGATGTTACTGGTGTTGGTGATACTGATGGTGCTTGCAAATTGTGTACCATGCTCTCTAAAGTTAACACTCGAGCTCGAAGTTCTTTAACTTCTTCTACTAACCCTGGTTGGTTATCAGTGTGAGGTAGAGATCGGATATCTTCTCTAGTTCCGTAAATGGTAGCCTCAAGACGAAAAATTCTTGCAAAAAGGGTATAAACGGTGTTGCGAACGGGTTCGCCGGTGAGCGGGTCAAGTACTCCAAGGTTAGGTGGTAGATTCGGTTCATGATATGGAGTACCTTCTTCCCTTCTCCATAGGGTGAGTATGTCGCGAACCCACCCCCATTTTCTCCAGTAATCACGGTAGTTGATTGGTTGGTGAGCTCCTGTCACGCTATCTTCGGAGTCAGATGAACTTGGTTGGTTCGTAGAGGCCATCTTACGCGATCTCAGAAAAAAAATTTGGTATGAAAAGTTTAGTGACAGCAATTGATAGTTGGATGGTATTCTCAATGCATAATATGCATAGATATATAGTATCAGGTTCCCTTAAATTGCGGAGAAATTTACGGAAGATATCAGGCAAGATCTACAGTAACAGATACGCTAAGATATGAATTTTGTCTATACACTATTTATGCAGTCAATGCAGTAAAACGTGTCTAGACTAAGAATGATAAACAAGTGATTCTCTAAGAATGATAAGCAGGTAATTTTTGACACGAAATGATAAGCAACTCTTTTGACATGCAGACACGGTCGAAGTCCAGACTCACTAATGCATTCTAACGACTTATCAGTTAGACACACTAATACAGACCTGGTTCGCTAAGACCATCGCTCTGATACCAACTGAAACGCCCCGTCCTAATCCATCCGGACGAAGTCCATATCGATTATAAACGATTCACAACAGTTGATTACATCGCGAGGTACTTGACCTCTATATGATACATTTTACAAACATTGCATTCATTTTAAAAAGACAAACTCTCATTTCATTGAAAGTTGACGACATGCATACCATTTCATAATACATCCAACTATAATTGACTTAATAATGATCTTGATGAATTCGACGACTCGAATGCAACGTCTTTCGAAATATGCCATGAATGACTTCAATTAAGATCTCTAGAATGAGTTAATGCATAGCGGAAGATTTCTTTAACACCTGAGAATAAACATGCTTTAAAGTGTCAACCAAAAGGTTGGTGAGTTCATTAGTTTAACATAAATAATCATTTCATAAATTTAATAGACCACAAGATTTCATATTTCCATTTCTCATAAACATACGTCCCATACATAGAGACAAAAATATCATTCGTATGGATTGAACACCTGGTAACCGACATTCACAATATGCATAAAAGAATATCCCCATCATTCCGGGATCCTCCTTCGGACATGATATAAATTTCGAAGTACTAAAGCATCCGGTACTTTGGATGGGGCTTGTTTGGCCCGATAGATCTATCTTTAGGATTCGCGTCAATTAGGGTGTCTGTTCCCTAATTCTTAGATTACCAGACTTAATAAAAAGGGGCATATTCAGTTTCGATCATTCAACCATAGAACGTAATTTCGATTACTTGTGTCTATTTCGTAAAACAGTTATAAAAATTTCGCATGTATTCTCAGCCCAAAAATATAAAGGGTAAAAAGGCAAATGAAACTCACGCATATAAATATTGTAAAACAGTTAATAAAGCATTTGCATGTATTCTCAGCCCAAAAACTTAAAGAGTAAAAAGGGAGCAAATGAACTCACGCATATAATTATTGTAAAGCAGTTAATAAAGCATTTGCATGTATTCTCAGCCCAAAAACTTAAAGAGTAAAAAGGGAGCAAATGAACTCACAATACTGTATTTTGTAGTAAAAATACATATATCGTCATTGAACAATGCAGGGTTGGCCTCGGATTCACAACCTATATCATTTATACATATTAACACATAATATAAACATATAATGGTATTCAACTCAGTTTATATATATTAATTTTATAATATATTTCTTATTTAAAAACATTAATGTATTTATTATTTCAAATTTTGTATATATCTAAGCATGTTATTTTTATATTAAAATAGAATTTAGGTATACTTATAATATATATATAATAACTATATATATTTTTTTTATAGATATCTTTTATTTGTTAAAATAATAATTATGATAATACTAATTAATGATAGTAATACTAATAGTTAAATTTCATAATGATATATAATAATAATTGAAATTTTAATTTTTGATCATGCTAATAATAATAATACAAATACTAGTAATAATAATAATAACTATAATAACAATGATAATAATACTTATTGTTACTGCTAGTAATAATGATAATATTATTAATTAGATTAATAATAATTATACGTCTAAATTTTAGAAAATAATAACAATTATCTAAATATTAACAAAAATGATAATAATTAAAACTACCTTAAAAGCTTTCCTAAAAAAAATATTCCTCTGCCCAGGCTCGAACTCACGATCTCCCGCTCACTCACTAACCCCTCAACCATTACACCATTTCAGTGTTTCTGAATTAAATCATAACCCATTTATATATATATATCACGTTCTATCTGTCTCAGCCCATTAATACCAGAGTTCGGCCCAAAGGAGAACAGAATAAACGGCCCAACATGCCAAAGCTTTTAATACAGTCTAGCTAATTCGGATAATAAAAAGAAAATGTGTGGTGGCCTGGGTTTGAACCCAAGACCTATTGTTCAACACACAACACTCTTTACCATTCCTCTGCTTATACACTTCTGAAATATTCTACGATTTAAATCTATTTAACCCTTCTATCTGTATCTTCTTCTTTTCAAATGAAAACCCAGATTATCATCAATCTTATTATTTATCTTCTTCTTCTAAATCTTATTATTTATATAACCCATACATCTTTATATTAATACCGATTATTACTTTTCATCGCCAACAACATAACGTATCATCATTTTAATCGTAGCATCTCCTATTTGCATTATCATCTTCTACGCTTATTATTTTCCTCGTAATCATAATCATCGTGATTTAAACATCACAATCATCTTCGAACGTTTCCTCGTCACTGAATTATACGACAAAATCGAAAGGAAACAGAAGTACTAGTATTTACATCTTCCTCTTTGATTACAACAAGATTCGTAACAGAAAAGAAAATAATAATAACCGTCGCTAGTTGTAGTCGAAGGAACGGAAAGCAGAAGGAAAAAAAAAATAATAGTAGTGGTATCGGTGATGGTTTACAATGGTGTTGGGTGGCTGTAAAAAGGTGGTGATGATCCCGTCTATTCGAATAGTAACAGGAAGGCAGTAACCACAGTTTAAATTTGGTTCGATGGTTGCAACGTTGGTTCGAAATATAAATCGAAAACAGAATAGTAATGGTAACAGCAGGAAATTTCGGTTGGTTTAAGGTGAAGGTGGTGGATAGGAGGCTGTCCGAACAGAAACATTAAAATGGCAGCAGTAGTTATCATTTGGTCATAAGTTGCAGTCGTTTTTCTTTTTTTGGTGGTTTGTATTCGTGATTCAAACCGAAGAAGAAGAAAGAAGTGGAGGGAGATTGGAGAGAGAGAATGATGTGGTGGTGGTGGAGTTCAATGAAGGTGATGGTGGCCGAAGGTTGTAGTGATGGTAGCCTTGTTTCATGAAGAAGATGCAGAGAAAAGAAAAAAAAAATGGGTGTGGTGCTCTTATTCTATCTCTCTATCGTTACATACATATATTATTATATAATTATTATAATATTAATAATAATATAATATAATTATAATATAATAAAAAAAGTTAATCATTAGTGTGAATTCAAAGATAGACACAGTAAGCAGCCAGTCAGTTTGTACTCATCTACCGACACATTCACAGGGAATCATATATCGTGTTCATTGCTAAACAGTTACGGAATAAAAAGTGTTCCTAAAAATCTCAGATTTTTAGATTAAATATATTTAATTATTTCACTCATTAACTGTTTGAAACCTGATCAAAAAGGTTTGAAAATTATTTATTTTCTGTTCCGATTTATATGTACGGAGTACTAATATTTAAACTTAAAAAGGTAAAAATACATTTAACATATCTAAAATCTTCGTAATCGATTTACAGTTCAACTTTTATTTTAAACCATCATAAACATGTACAATATCTATATTAAAACTAACAAAACATCAACCGAGTGTTACTGACATTTTCTAATTAAGCTCGAAATCAATTATTTTTAATATATTTTCTTTCTATATATAAAGAGTTTTAATAGCAAGTTTTATTACACAAATGAATATATTAATTATATATGTTAAGTAATTTAATATAACAATATATATATATACAAGTAACATTCATATATTTATATATTTATATATATAATAATAGTTCATTAATTTAATTCAAGTTATTAAATATATATATATACATGTACATATATTTACAAGAAATGTTTCTTGAATCGTCGGGAATAGTCAAGGTCAAATGATTTTATGAAACAGTTCAAAATATTTGTGACACAACATTACAGACTTTGCTTATCGTGTCAGAACTATATAAAGAATAAGTTTAAATTTAGTCGGAAATTTCCGGGTCATCACACCTTTGAAGCTAGATCTATTTTTCTCATTTCCAGTAGGTTTATCCAAGGAACTTGAGGTAGTAATGATGTTCGTAACATCATTCGATTCATACATATAAAGCTATCTTATTCGAAGGTTTAAACTTGTAATCACTAGAACCTAGTTTAGTTAATTCTAAACTTGTTCGCAAATAAAAGTTAATCCTTCTAACTTTACTTTTAAAATCAACTAAACACATGTTCTATATCTATATGATATGCTAACTTAATGATTTAAAACCTGGAAACACGAAAAACACCGTAAAACCGGATTTACGCCGTCATAGTAACACCGCGGGCTGTTTTGGGTTAGTTAATTAAAAACTATGATAAACTTTGATTTAAAAGTTGTTATTCTGGAAAAATGATTTTTATTATAAACATGAAACTATATCCAAAAATTATGGTTAAACTCAAAGTGGAAGTGTGTTTTCTAAAATGGTCAACTAGACGTCGTTCTTTCGACTAAAATGACTACCTTTACAAAAACGACTTGTAACTTATTTTTCCGACTATAAACCTATACATTTTCTGTTTAGATTCATAAAATAGAGTTCAATATGAAACCATAGCAATTTGATTCACTCAAAACGGATTTAAAATGAAGAAGTTATGGGTAAAACAAGATTGGATAATTTTTCTCATTTTAGCTACGTGAAAATTGGTAACAAATCTATTCCAACCATAACTTAATCAACTTGTATTTTATATTATGTAATCTTGAGATACCATAGACACGTATACAATGTTTCGACCTATCATGTCGACACATCTATATATATTTCGGAACAACCATAGACACTCTATATGTGAATGTTGGAGTTAGCTATACAGGGTTGAGGTTGATTCCAAAATATATATAGTTTGAGTTGTGATCAATACTGAGATACGTATACACTGGGTCGTGGTTTGATTCAAGATAATATTTATCGATTTATTTCTGTACATTTAACTGTGGACAACTAGTTGTAGGTTACTAACGAGGACAGCTGACTTAATAAACTTAAAACATCAAAATATATTAAAAGTGTTGTAAATATATTTTGAACATACTTTGATATATATGTATATATTGTTATAGGTTCGTGAATCAACCAGTGGCCAAGTCTTACTTCCCGATGAAGTAAAAATATGTGAAAGTGAGTTATAGTCTCACTTTTAAAATCTAATATTTTTGGGATGAGAATACATGCAGGTTTTATAAATGATTTACAAAATAGACACAAGTACGTGAAACTACATTCTATGGTTGAATTATCGAAATCAAATATGCCCCTTTTTATTAAGTCTGGTAATCTAAGAATTAGGGAACAGACACCCTAATTGACGCGAATCCTAAAGATAGATCTATTGGGCCTAACAAACCCCATCCAAAGTACCGGATGCTTTAGTACTTCGAAATTTATATCATATCCGAAGGGTGTCCCGGAATGATGGGGATATTCTTATATATGCATCTTGTTAATGTCGGTTACCAGGTGTTCACCATATGAATGATTTTTATCTCTATGTATGGGATGTGTATTGAAATATGAAATCTTGTGGTCTATTGTTACGATTTGATATATATAGGTTAAACCTATAACTCACCAACATTTTTGTTGACGTTTAAAGCATGTTTATTCTCAGGTGAATACTAAGAGCTTCCGCTGTTGCATACTAAAATAAGGACAAGATTTGGAGTCCATGTTTGTATGATATTGTGTAAAAACTGCATTCAAGAAACTGATTTCGATGTAATATATTTGTATTGTAAACCATTATGTAATGGTCGTATGTAAATAGGATATTTTAGATTATCATTATTTGATAATCTACGTAAAGCTTTTTAAACCTTTATTTATGAAATAAAGGTTATGGTTTGTTTTAAAAATGAATGCAGTCTTTGAAAAACGTCTCATATAGAGGTCAAAACCTCGCAACAAAATCAATTAATATGGAACGTTTTTAATCAATAAGAACGGGACATTTCAAACTTAATGATTTAAAACTCAGAAACATGATAAACACCATAAAACTGGATATACGCCGTCGTAGTAAAACCGGGGGCTGTTTTGGTTGGGATAATTAAAAGCTAAGAAGAACTTTGATTTAAAAGCTATACTTCTGGAAAAATAATTTTTCTTATGAACATGAAACTATATCCAAAAATCATGGTTAAACTCAAAGTGAAAGTATGTTTTTCAATGGTCAGCAAGATGTCGTTCTTTCGACGGAAATGACTACCTCTTTCAAAAATGACTTGTAACTTGTATTTCCGACTATAAACTTATACTTTTTCTGTTTAGATTCATAAAGTTAAGTTCAATACGAAACCGTGGCCACTGGAATCACTCAAAACGGATTAGAAACGAAGAAATGGCGAGTAGAACAAGATTGATAAAAACTACTCATTTTACCTACGTGAAAGTTAGTAATAAATCTATTCCAACCATAACCTAATCAACTTATATTGTATATTATGTAATCTTGAGATACCATAGACACGTATACAATGTTTCGACCTATCATGTCGACCCATCTATATATATATTGCGAAGCAACCATAGACACTCTATATGTGAATGTTGGAGTTAGCTATACAGGGTTGAGGTTGATTCCAAAATATATATATAGTTTGAGTTTTGATCAATACTGAGATACGTATATATTGGGTCGTGGATTGATTCAAGATAATATTTATCGATTTATTTCTGTACATCTAACTGTGGACAACTAGTTGTATGTAGTGACCCGAACTTTTCCATGTTTATATATATATTAAATGAAATTGTTATTTTACATGATTAAGTATTTCCAACATGTTAAGCAATCAAACTTGTTAAGACTTGATTAATTGAAATAGGTTTCATATAGACAATTGACCACCCAAGTTGACCGGTAATTCACGAACGTTAAAACTTGTAAAAACTATATGATGACATATATATGGTTATATATATAGTTAACATGATATTATGATAAGTTAACATATCATTAAGTATATTAACAATGAACTACATATGTAAAAACAAAACTACTAACTTAATGATTTTGAAACGAGACATATATGTAACGATTATCGTTGTAATGACATTTAATGTATATATATCATATTAAGAGATATTCGTACATCATAATATCATGATAATATAATAATTTAAAATCTCTTTTGATATTATAAACATTGGGTTAACAACATTTAACAAGATCGTTAACCTAAAGGTTTCAAAACAACACTTACATGTAACGACTAACGATGACTTAACGACTCAGTTAAAATGTATATACATGTAGTGTTTTAATATGTATGCATACACTTTTGAAAGACTTCAAGACACTTATCAAAATACTTCTACTTAACAAAAATTCTTACAATTACATCCTCGTTCAGTTTCATCAACAATTCTACTCGTATGCACCCGTATTTGTACTCGTACAATACACAGCTTTTAGATGTGTGTACTATTGGTATATACACTCCAATGATCAGCTCTTAACAGCCCATGTGAGTCACCTAACACATGTGGGAACCATCATTTGGCAACTAGCATGAAATATCTCATAAAATTACAAAAATATGAGTAATCATTCATGACTTATTTACATGAAAACAAAATTACATATCCTTTATATCTAATCCATACATCAACGACCAAAAACACCTACAAACACTTTCATTCTTCAATTTTCTTCATCTAATTAATCTCTCTCAAGTTCTATCTTCAAGTTCTAAGTGTTCTTCATAAATTCCAAAAGTTCTAGTTTCATAAAATCAAGAATACTTCCAAGATTGCAAGTTTACTTCCAAGTTTTCTAAATCCATTCAAAGTAATCATACAAGATCAAGAAACCTTTGTTACTTACAGTAGGTTATCTTTCTAATACAAGGTAATAATCATATTCAAACTTTAATTCAATTTCTATAACTATAACAATCTTATTTCGAGTGGAAATCTTACTTGAAATTGTTTTCGTGTCATGATTCTGCTTCAAGAACTTTCAAGCCATCCAAGGATCCTTTGAAGCTAGATCCATTTTTCTCATTTCCAGTAGATTTATCCAAGGAACTTGAGGTAGTAATGATGTTCATAACATCATTCGATTCATACATAAAAAGTTGTCTTATTCAACGTTATAAACTTGTAATCACTAGAACATAGTTTAGTTAATTCTAAACTTGTTCGCAAATAAAGTTAATCCTTCAAAGTCTAACTTTTAAAATCAACTAAACACATGTTCTATATCTATATGATATGCTAACTTAATGATTTAAAACCCGAAAACACGATAAACACCATAAAACTGGATATACGACGTCGTAGTAAAACCGGGAGCTGTTTTGGTTGGGATAATTAAAAGCTAAGAAGAACTTTGATTTAAAAGCTATACTTCTGAAAAAATGATTTTTCTTATGAACATGAAACTATATCCAAAAATCATGGTTAAACTCAAAGTGAAAGTATGTTTTTCAAAATGGTCATCAAGATGTCGTTCTTTCGACGGAAATGACTACCTCTTTCAAAAACGACTTGTAACTTGTATTTCCGACTATAAACTTATACTTTTTCTGTTTAGAATCATAAAGTTAAGTTCAATACGAAACCGTGGCCACTGGAATCACTCAAAACGGATTAGAAGCAAAGAAATGGCGAGTAAAACAAGTTTGATAAAAACTACTCATTTTACCTACGTGAAAGTTAGTAATAAATCTATTCCAACCATAACCTAATCAACTTATATTGTATATTATGTAATTTTGAGATACCATAGACACGTATACAATGTTTCGACCTATCATGTCGACCCATCTATATATATATTGCGGAACAACCATAGACACTCTATATGTGAATGTTGGAGTTAGCTATACAGGGTTGAGGTTGATTCCAAAATATATATATAGTTTGAGTTGTGATCAATACTGAGATACGTATACACTGGGTCGTGGATTGATTCAAGATAATATTTATCGATTTATTTCTGTACATCTAACTGTGGACAACTAGTTGTAGGTTACTAACGAGGACAGCTGACTTAATAAACTTAAAACATCAAAATTTATTAAAAGTTTTGTAAATATATTTTGAACATACTTTGATATATATGTATATATTGTTATAGGTTTGTGAATCAACCAGTGGCCAAGTCTTACTTCCCGACGAAGTAAAAATCTGTGAAAGTGAGTTATAGTCCCACTTTTAAAATCTAATATTTTTGGGATGAGAATACATGCAGGTTTTATAAATGATTTACAAAATAGACACAAGTACGTGAAACTACATTCTATGGTTGAATTATCGAAATCGAATATGCCCCTTTTTATTAAGTCTGGTAATCTAAGAATTAGGGAACAGACACCCTAATTGACGTGAATCCTAAAGATAGATCTATTGGGCCCAACAAGCCCCATCCAAAGTACCAGATGCTTTAGTACTTCGAAATTTATATCATATCCGAAGGGTGTCCCGGAATGATGGGGATATTCTTATATATGCATCTTGTTAATGTCGGTTACCAGGTGTTCACCATATGAATGATTTTTATCTCTATGTATGGGATGTGTATTGAAATATGAAATCTTGTGGTCTATTGTTACGATTTGATATATATAGGTTAAACCTATAACTCACCAACATTTTTGTTGACGTTTAAAGCATGTTTATTCTCAGGTGAATACTAAGAGCTTCCGCTGTTGCATACTAAAATAAGGACAAGATTTGGAGTCCATGTTTGTATGATATTGTGTAAAAACTGCATTCAAGAAACTGATTTCGATGTAACATATTTGTATTGTAAACCATTATGTAATGGTCGTGTGTAAACAGGATATTTTAGATTATCATTATTTGATAATCTACGTAAAGATTTTTAAACCTTTATTTATGAAATAAAGGTTATGGTTTGTTTTAAAAATGAATGCAGTCTTTGAAAAACGTCTCATATAGAGGTCAAAATCCTGCAACGAAATCAATTAATATGGAACGTTTTTAATCAATAAGAACGGGACATTTCAGTTGGTATCCGAGCGTTGGTCTTAGAGAACCAGAATTTTGCATTAGTGTATCTTATCGAGTTTGTGAGGATGCATTAGTGAGTCTGGACTTCGACCGTGTTTACTTGAAAAAAAAAGATTGCTTAACAAATTTTGTTGGAAACTATATATTTTTAACATGTGAATATTATGTGATATATTAATCTCTTAACGTGTTTGATATTATGTGATAGATGTCTACCTCTCGAACAAGTCTCATTGACTCACCTAATAATAATGAAGAGTCGAATGTAAATTGAAATGATTCGTAGACTGATTCACAAGTTCCCGAAGAGGAACCGGAAGAAGAGTCGGAACCGGAAGAAGAATCGGAACCGGAAGAAGAATCGGAACCGGAAGAAGAACCAGTGGGGGAAATAATAAAATGGTTAAGTAGAAGAAAATTCTCAACCAACCGACCAAAGTTAATTATGGTCAACGGTGTTTCCGCCAAGGAAGCAAAATATTGGGAGGATTACCAATTCTCCGATGAATCGGATCCCGACGAGGATTCCGATGATGTTATAGAAATTACCCCAACTGAATTTAAAAAGGCAAAAGAGAACAATAAGGGAAAGGGCATAAAAATAGAGAAATCTGATTCCAACCCCATAAACTTTATATGTATCGTCAACACCCGTATTTCTTAAGTTGTAACAATAACCCGGGAACCTCTAAACCACCAGGTTTTTCTAGACCAATGTGGAAAACGACGGGTCGTATTAGGGGAACATCATATATCCCTAAAAACTTAGCAAAAAGAACCAAGTTCGAAAAAGAAGAAACGAGTGAGTCAGAATAAGATAGTTGTATTTGTGCGGTGTAATATATGTAATATAGTGTGCTTATGCTTTACGATATATGTAAAAATTGCTTGTATTAATAAGTATCTTTTATGAATCTAACTCTTGTCTATTTTACAGTATAAAAACACAAAATGGATAGACAACACAATATTTTAGAAGACTTACCCGGAGACATGATTGATGAAATCTTGTCCAGAGTCGGTCAGAATTCCTGGGCACAACTATTTATGGCAAAATCAGTTTGTTAGACATTCGAAGAACGTTCCAAGAATGACTTGGTTTATAAAAGGCTTTCGTTTGAAAGATGGGGAATATCACATTGGGAAACCCATAAGTTACGATGTGTTTACTTTGACGCATATATTGCGGGGAACCCAAATGCTATTTTACGCAACGGGTTAAGAAATTATTTTGACTCAATGTATCCGAATATAGGACTTCATGATTTAGAAAAAGCGGCTAACATGCAACATAAAGAAGCATGTTATGCTTACGGGTTAGTAATGTTCGCTTCTCACCAAAGTGAGAAAAAGAACATCGGGCTACAACTATTAAACAAAACATTTCCACAAGTGACGGAGTCGATAATTGGGGTAAGAAATGAGGTTTTTAGGTTATTACGAGACTGTTGGTCATTACGTAACCTTCGCCCTTTTGACGACGTTACAACACGTTGTCATACTATCGGTCACAACGGTTACGTTCCACAAGACCAAGGATGGGAAGTGGTATTAGTAAAACCAGAATGCATGACTTGTTTCTGGACGTATGAATTACGTGTCTTTGTTGCCTTTGCTGAACGCCTTATTTATTAACTAGAATTATCTTCGCAACTACTTTGTATCAAAGTTTTATGTGCTATATTTCATGCTATATGTAAAATAGCGGTATTGTAAGTTTGCAAGTTATTGTATAAAGGTTTGAATATGATATTTTTTTTTTGTGATTAGTTTTTCATATAGAATTGTAGTAGTTGAAATGGTATGTTAGCTACTAAGTATGAACTTAACGGGTAGGTACTACCCGAATTAAAGAGTATAAAACGCTAATATGAAGAAAGAGCTTTTATAAATAAGTTCATATTACGCTACGAAATACTATTGACTACTCTTGATATTCTATATGATTAACTCGTTTCATTTGACTATTTTGAAGGAAATGGCACCGACTACTCGACACACCTTGAATATGAGTGAAGAGGAATTTCGTGCCTTTCTTCCTTCAAACATAGCCGCAGTACAGGCCGCGCTACATACCAACAATAACCTTGGATCTAGCAGTACAGGAAATCATGTAGGATGCACCTACAAAGAATTCACTGCCTGCAAACCTTTGGAATTTGATGGAACCGAAGGACCGATCGGATTGAAACGGTGGACCGAGAAGGTCGAATCGGTGTTTTCCATAAGCAAGTGTACTGAAGAGGACAAAGTGAAGTACGCTACGCATACCTTCACAGGTACTGCATTAACATGGTGGAATACCTATCTAGAGCAAGTGGGACAAGATGATGCTTACGCACTACCGTGGTCAGCATTCAAGCACTTGATGAATGAGAAGTACCGTCCCAGAACCGAGGTCAATAAGCTCAAGACAGAACTTAGAGGGTTACGAACCCAAGGATTTGATATTACCACGTACGAAAGACGATTCACAGAATTATGCCTATTGTGTCCGGGAGCGTTCGAAGATGAGGAAGAGAAGATCGACGCGTTTGTGAAAGGATTACCGGAAAGAATCCAAGAAGATATAAGTTCACACGAGCCCGCCTCCATACAACAGGCATGTAGAATGGCTCACAAACTAGTGAACCAGATTGATGAAAGAATTAAAGAACAGGCAGCTGAAGAGTCCAATGTAAAGCAAGTCAAAAGAAAGTGGGAGGAAAACAGTGATAAGAATCACCAATACAACAACAACAGCAATTACAACAATAATCGCAACAACTATCCCAACAATCGCAACATCAATTGCAACTACAACAAACGGCCCAACAATAACAATAACAACAACAACAACAGCAACTACAAAAATCATCCCAACAACAATAATAACCGCAACAATAACAACAATTAGAAGCAGCTATGCCAAAGGTGTGAAAAGTATCACTCGGGGTTCTGCACCAAATTTTGCAACAAGTGTAAAAGAAATGGTCATAGCGCGGTGAAGTGTGAGGTCTACGGACCAGGGGTTAGCAGAACGAACGGAACAAATGGTGTCAGAACGAGTAATGGCGGAGCAAGTAGTGTCGGAGCAAGTTATGCCAATGTAGTTTGTTATAAATGTGGAAAACCGGGCCACATTATTAGAAATTGCCCGAACCAGGAGAACACGAATGGACAAGTCCGCGGAAGAGTTTTCAATATTAATGCTGCAGAAGCACAGGAAGACCCGGAGCTTATTACGGGTACGTTTCTTATTGACAATAAATATGCTGACGTTTTATTTGATTCGGGTGCGGATAGAAGCTATATGAGTAGAGATTTTTGTGCTAAATTAAGTTGCCCATTGACGCCTTTGGAGAGTAAATTTTTACTCGAATTAGCAAATGGTAAATTAATTTCAGCAGATAATATATGTCGGAATCGAGAAATTAAACTGGTTAGCGAAACATTTAAGATTGACTTGATACCAGTAGAATTAGGGAGTTTTGATGTGATAATCGGTATGGACTGGTTAAAAGAAGTGAAAGCAGAGATCGTTTGTTACAAAAATGCAATTCGCATTGTATGAGAAAAAGGAAAACCCTTAATGGTGTACGGAGAAAAGAGCAACGCAAAGTTAAATCTTATTAGTAACCTAAAGGAACAAAAACTAATAAGAAAAGGTTGCCATGCTGTTCTAGCACACGTCGAGAAAGTACAAACTGAAGAAAAGAGCATCAATGATGTTCCCGTCGCAAAAGAATTTCCCAATGTATTTCCGAAAGAATTACCGGGATTATGAAATGTCCCGTTCTTATTGATTAAAAACGTTCCATGTTCATTGATTTCGTTGCGAGGTTTTGACCTCTATATGAGACGTTTTTCAAAGACTGCATTCATTTTTAAAACAAACCATAACCTTTATTTCATAAATAAAGGTTTAAAAAGCTTTACGTAGATTATCAAATAATGATAATCTAAAATATCCTGTTTACACACGACCATTACATAATGGTTTACAATACAAATATGTTACATCGAAATCAGTTTCTTGAATACAGTTTTTACACAATATCATACAAACATGGACTCCAAATCTTTTCCTTATTTTAGTATGCAACAGCGGAAGCTCTTAATATTCACCTGAGAATAAACATGCTTTAAACGTCAACAAAAATGTTGGTGAGTTATAGGTTTAACCTATATATATCAAATCGTAACAATAGACCACAAGATTTCATATTTCAATACACATCCCATACATAGAGATAAAAATCATTCATATGGTGAACACCTGGTAACCGACATTAACAAGATGCATATATAAGAATATCCCCATCATTCCGGGACACCCTTCGGATATGATATAAATTTCGAAGTACTAAAGCATCCGGTACTTTGGATGGGGTTTGTTAGGCCCAATAGATCTATCTTTAGGATTCGCGTCAATTAGGGTGTCTGTTCCCTAATTCTTAGATTACCAGACTTAATAAAAAGGGGCATATTCGATTTCGATAATTCAACCATAGAATGTAGTTTCACGTACTTGTGTCTATTTTGTAAATCATTTATAAAACCTGCATGTATTCTCATCCCAAAATATTTGATTTTAAAAGTGGGACTATAACTCACTTTCACAGATTTTTACTTCGTCGGGAAGTAAGACTTGGCCACTGGTTGATTCACGAACCTATAACAATATATACATATATATCAAAGTATGTTCAAAATATATTTACAACACTTTTAATATATTTTGATGTTTTAAGTTTATTAAGTCAGCTGTCCTCGTTAGTAACCTACAACTAGTTGTCCACAGTTAGATGTACAGAAAAAAATCGATAAATATTATCTTGAATCAATCCACGACCAAGTGTATACGTATCTCAGTATTGATCACAACTCAAACTATATATATTTTGGAATCAACCTCAACCCTGTATAGCTAACTCCAACATTCACATATAGAGTGTCTATGGTTGTTCCGAAATATATATAGATGTGTCGACATGATAGGTCGAAACATTGTATACGTGTCTATGGTATCTCAAGATTACATAATATACAATACAAGTTGATTAAGTTATGGTTGGAATAGATTTGTTACCAATTTTCACGTAGCTAAAATGAGAAAAATTATCCAATCTTGTTTTACCCATAACTTCTTCATTTTAAATCCGTTTTGAGTGAATCAAATTGCTATGGTTTTATATTGAACTCTATTTTATGAATCTAAACAGAAAAAGTATAGGTTTATAGTCGGAAAAATAAGTTACAAGTCGTTTTTGTAAAGGTAGGCATTTCAGTCGAAAGAACGACGTCTAGATGACCATTTTAGAAAACATACTTCCACTTTGAGTTTAACCATAATTTTTGTATATAGTTTCATGTTCATAATAAAAATCATTTTCTCAGAATAACAACTTTTAAATCAAAGTTTATCATAGTTTTTAATTAACTAACCCAAAACAGCCCGCGGTGTTACTACGACGGCGTAAATCCGGTTTTACGGTGTTTTTCGTGTTTCCAGGTTTTAAATCATTAAGTTAGCATATCATATAGATATAGAACATGTGTTTAGTTAATTTTAAAAGTCAAGTTAGAAGGATTAACTTTTGTTTGCGAACAAGTTTAGAATTAACTAAACTATGTTCTAGTGATTACGAGTTTAAACCTTCGAATAAGATAGTTTTATATATATGAATCGAATGATGTTATGAACATCATTACTACCTCAAGTTTAGTAGGTAACCCTACTGGAAGTGACAAGAAATGATCTTGCTTCAAAGGATCTTGGATGGCTTGAAAGTTCTTGAAGTAGGATCATGACACAAAAAACAAGTTCAAGTAAGATTTTTACTCGAATTAAGATAGTTTATAGCTATAGAAATTGAATCAAAGTTTGAATATGAATATTACCTTGAATAAGAAAGATAACCTACTGTATATAACAAAGGTTTCTTGATCTTAGATGATTACTTGGAATGGATTAGAAAGCTTGGAAGTAAATTAGTAAACTTGAAGGGATTTTTGAAGTGTTCTTCCTATGATGATTATAGCTTGATTCTTGAAGTGATTTTTGATGAAGATGATGATTAACTACTGGAAAATACGTTCATAATAGTGTGTGTGTGTGTGTGTGTGTTGAGAGAGAATTAGAAAGAGAATTGGAAGTGAAATGGAGTTAATGATGAGTGGTAATTGGTGAGTGGTGAGTGGGGTTAAAAGGAGTTCTAGTTAGTTGACTAGCTCATGGTAGAAGTTAAAATTGATTAGTCATACATGACATAATCAAGAGTGGAATCCCATGCTAGTTCCTATTGGTATATACCCATAGTAAGTACGTTTTAAAGCTGTGTATAATACGGGTAAGAATACGACTAGAATTCTTGATGAAAGAAAAGAATGGGAAAGTAACTGTAACCATTTTCGTTAAGTATGAGTGTTTTGATATATGTCTTGAAGTCTTCCAAAATTATTTTAATACATCTAAATACATTACATGTATATACATTTTAACTGAGTCGTTAAGTCATCGTTAGTCGTTACATGTAAGTGTTGTTTTGAAACCTTTAAGTTAACGATCTCAATTAATGTTGTTAACCCATTGTTTATTATATCTAATGAGATGTTAAATTATTATATTATCATGATATTATGATATATTAATATATCTTAATATGATATATATACATTTAAATGTCGTTACAACGATAATCGTTACATATATGTCTCGTTTCGAAATCCTTAAGTTAGTAGTCTTGTTTATATGTATATAACTCATTGTTAATATACTTATGGAGATAATTACTTATCATAATCTCATGTTAACCATATGTATATCCATATATATATATCGTCATGTCGTTTTTACAAGTTTTAACGTTCGTGAATCGCCGGTCAACTTGGGTGATCAATTGTCTATATGAAACATATTTCAATTAATCAAGTCTTAACAAGTTTGATTGCTTAAAATGTTGGAAACATTTAATCATGTAAATATCAATCTCAATTAATATATATATAAACATTGAAAGGTTCGGGTCACTACAGTACCTACCCGTTAAATAAATTTCGTCCCGAAATTTTAAGCTGTTGAAGGTGTTGACGAATCTTCTGGAAATAGATGTGGGTATTTCTTCTTCATCTGATCTTCACGCTCCCAGGTGAACTCAGGTCCTCTACGAGCATTCCATCGAACCTTAATAATTGGTATCTTGTTTTGCTTAAGTCTTTTAACCTCACGATCCATTATTTCGACGGGTTCTTCGATGAATTGGAGTTTTTCGTTGATTTGGATTTCATCTAACGGAATAGTGAGATCTTCTTTATCAAAACATTTCTTCATATTCGAGACGTGGAAAGTGTTATGTACAGCCGCGAGTTGTTGAGGTAACTCAAGTCGGTAAGCTACTGGTCCGACACGATCAATAATCTTGAATGGTCCAATATACCTTGGATTTAATTTCCCTCGTTTACCAAATCGAACAACGCCTTTCCAAGTTGCAACTTTAAGCATGACCATCTCTCCAATTTCAAATTCTATATCTTTTCTTTTAATGTCAGCGTAGCTCTTTTGTCGACTTTGGGCGGTTTTCAACCGTTGTTGAATTTGGATGATCTTCTCGGTAGTTTCTTGTATAATCTCTGGACCCGTAATCTGTCTATCCCCCACTTCACTCCAACAAATTGGAGACCTGCACTTTCTACCATAAAGTGCTTCAAACGGCGCCATCTCAATGCTTGAATGGTAGCTGTTGTTGTAGGAAAATTCTGCTAACGGTAGATGTCGATCCCAACTGTTTCCGAAATCAATAACATATGCTCGTAGCATGTCTTCAAGCGTTTGTATCGTCCTTTCGCTCTGCCCATCAGTTTGTGGATGATAGGCAGTACTCATGTCTAGACGAGTTCCTAATGCTTGCTGTAATGTCTGCCAGAATCTTGAAATAAATCTGCCATCCCTATCAGAGATAATAGATATTGGTATTCCATGTCTGGAGACGACTTCCTTCAAATACAGTCGTGCTAACTTCTCCATCTTGTCATCTTCTCTTATTGGTAGGAAGTGTGCTGATTTGGTGAGACGATCAACTATTACCCAAATAGTATCAAAACCACTTGCAGTCCTTGGCAATTTAGTGATGAAATCCATGGTAATGTTTTCCCATTTCCATTCCGGGATTTCGGGTTGTTGAAGTAGACCTGATGGTTTCTGATGCTCAGCTTTGACCTTAGAACACGTCAAACATTCTCCTACGTATTTAGCAACATCGGCTTTCATACCCGGCCACCAAAAATGTTTCTTGAGATCCTTGTACATCTTCCCCGTTCCAGGATGTATTGAGTATCTGGTTTTATGAGCTTCTCTAAGTACCATTTCTCTCATATCTCCAAATTTTGGTACCCAAAACCTTTCAGCCCTATACCGGGTTCCGTCTTCCCGAATATTAAGATGCTTCTCCGATCCTTTGGGTATTTCATCCTTTAAATTTCCCTCTTTTAAAACTCCTTGTTGCGCCTCCTTTATTTGAGTAGTAAGGTTATTATGAATCATTATATTCATAGATTTTACTCGAATGGGTTCTCTGTCCTTCCTGCTCAAGGCATCGGCTACCACATTTGCCTTCCCCGGGTGGTAACGAATCTCAAAGTCGTAATCATTCAATAATTCAATCCACCTACGCTGCCTCATATTCAGTTGTTTCTGATTAAATATGTGTTGAAGACTTTTGTGGTCGATATATATAATACTTTTGACCCCATATAAGTAGTGCCTCCAAGTCTTTAATGCAAAAACAACCGCGCCTAATTCCAAATCATGCGTCGTATAATTTTGTTCATGAATCTTCAATTGTCTAGACGCATAAGCAATCACCTTCGTTCGTTGCATTAATACACAACCGAGACCTTGCTTTGATGCGTCACAATAAATCACAAAATCATCATTCCCTTCAGGCAATGACAATATAGGTGCCGTAGTTAGCTTTTTCTTCAATAACTGAAACGCTTTCTCTTGTTCATCATTCCATTCATATTTCTTCCCTTTATGCGTTAATGCAGTCAAGGGTTTTGCTATTCTGGAAAAGTCTTGGATGAACCTTCTGTAGTAACCAGCTAGTCCTAAAAACTGGCGTATGTGTTTCGGAGTTTTCGGGGTTTCTCACTTTTTAACAGTTTCTATCTTTGCCGGATCCACCTTAATACCTTCTTTGTTCACTATGTGACCGAGGAATTGAACTTCTTCCAACCAAAATGCACACTTTGAAAACTTAGCGTACAATTCTTCCTTCCTCAATACTTCTAACACTTTTCTCAAATGTTCACCGTGTTCTTGGTCATTTTTTGAGTAAATAAGTATGTCATCAATGAAAACAATGACAAACTTGTCAAGGTATGGTCCACACACTCGGTTCATAAGGTCCATGAACACAGCTGGTGCATTAGTTAAACCAAACGGCATGACCATAAACTCGTAATGACCGTAACGTGTTCTGAAAGCAGTCTTTGGAATATCATCTTCTTTCACCCGCATTTGATGATACCCGGAACGTAAGTCAATCTTTGAATAAACAGACGAGCCTTGTAGTTGATCAAATAAGTCGTCAATTCTTGGTAGTGGGTAGCGGTTCTTGATGGTAAGTTTGTTCAACTCTCGGTAGTCGATACACAACCTGAATGTACCATCTTTCTTCTTGACAAACAAAACAGGAGCTCCCCACGGTGATGTGCTTGGTCGAATGAAACCATGCTCTAAAAGTTCTTGTAATTGGCTTTGCAGTTCTTTCATCTCGCTGGGTGCGAGTCTGTAAGGAGCACGAGCTATTGGTGCAGCTCCTGGTATAAGATCTATTTGAAATTCAACGGATCGATGTGGGGGTAATCCCAGTAATTCTTTCGGAAATACATCGGGAAATTCTTTTGCGACGGGAACATCATTGATGCTCTTTTCTTCAGTTTGTACTTCCTCGACGTGTGCTAGAACAGCATAGCAACCTTTTCTTATTAGATTTTGTGCCTTCAAATTACTAATAAGATGTAGCTTCGTGTTGCCCTTTTCTCCGTACACCATTAAGGGTTTTCCTTTTTCTCGTATAATGCAAATTGCATTTTTGTAACAAACGATCTCTGCTTTCACTTCTTTCAACCAGTCCATACCGATTATCACATCAAAACTCCCTAACTCTACTGGTACCAAGTCAATCTTAAATGTTTCGCTAACCAGTTTAATTTCTCGATTCCGACATATATTATCTGCTGAAATTAATTTACCATTTGCTAATTCGAGTAAAAATTTACTATCCAAAGGCGTCAATGGACAACTTAATTTAGCACAAAAATCTCTACTGATATAGCTTCTATCCGCACCCGAATCAAATAAAACGTAAGCAGATTTATTGTCAATAAGAAACGTACCCGTAACAAGCTCCGGGTCTTCCTGTGCCTCTGCCGCATTAATATTGAAAACTCTTCCGCGGCCTTGTCCATTCGTGTTCTCCTGGTTCGGGCAATTTCTAATAATGTGGCCCGGTTTTCCACATTTATAACAAACTACATTGGTATAACTTGCTCCGACACTACTTGCTCCGCCATTACTCGTTCCGACACCATTTGTTCCTTTCGTTCTATTAACCCCTGGTCCGTAGACCTCACACTTCGCCGCACTATGACCATTTCTTTTACACTTGTTGCAAAATTTGGTGCAGAACCCCGAGTGATACTTTTCACACCTTTGGCATAGCTGCTTCTGATTGTTGTTGTTGTTGCGGTTATTATTGTTGTTGGGATGATTGTTGTAGTTGATGTTGTTGTTGTTGTTGTTGTTGTTGTTGTTGTTGTTGGGCCGTTTGTTGTAGTTGCGATTGATGTTGCGATTGTTGGGATAATTGTTGCGATTATTGTTGTAATTGCTGTTGTTGTTGTATTGGTGATTCTTATCACCATTTTCCTCCCACTTTCTTTTGACTTGCTTCACATTGGCCTCTTCAGCAGTCTATTCTTTAATTCTTTCTTCAATCTGGTTCACTAGTTTGTGAGCCATTCTACATGCCTGTTGTATGGAGGCGGGCTCGTGTGAACTTATATCTTCTTGGATTCTTTCCGGTAATCCTTTCACAAACGCGTCGATCTTCTCTTCCTCATCTTCGAATGCTCCCGGACACAATAGGCACAATTCTGTGAATCGTCTTTCGTACGTGGTAATATCAAATCCTTGGGTTCGTAACCCTCTAAGTTATGTCTTGAGCTTATTGACCTCGGTTCTAGGACGGTACTTCTCGTTCATCAAGTGCTTGAATGCTAACCACGGTAGTGCGTACGCATCATCTTGTCCCACTTGCTCTAGATAGGTATTCCACCATGTTAACGCAGAACCTGTGAAGGTATGCGTAGCGTACTTTACTTTGTCCTCTTCAGTACACTTACTTATGGCAAACACCGATTCGACCTTCTCGGTCCACCGTTTCAATCCGATCGGTCCTTCGGTTCCATCAAATTCCAAAGGTTTGCAGGCAGTGAATTCTTTGTAGGTGCATCCTACACGATTTCCTGTACTGCTAGATCCAAGGTTATTGTTGGTATGTAGCGCAGCCTGTACTGCAGCTATGTTTGAAGCTAGAAAAGTACGGAATTCCTCTTCATTAATATTCACGGTGTGTCGAGTAGTCGGTGTCATTTCCTTCAAAATAGTTAAATGGAACAAGTTAATCATACAGAATATTAAGAGTAGTTAATAGTATTTCGTAGCATAATATGAACTCATTTATAAAAGCTTTTTCTTCATATTAGCGTTTTATAAGTTTAATTCGGGTAGTACCTACCCGTTAAGTTCATACTTAGTAGCTAATATACAATTCAACTACTACAATTCTATATGAAAAACTGATTATAATAATATTTCGCGTTCAAACTTTTATACAATATTTTACAAACTTACAATGCCGCTTATTTTACATATAGCATGAAATATAGCACACATTAAATTTGATACAAGATGGTTGTGAAGATAATTCTAGCTAGTACACAAGTCGTTCAGCAAAGGCAATAAAGACACGTAATTCATACGTCCAGAAACAAGTCATACATTCTGGTTTTACTAGGATTACTTCCCATCCTTGGTCTTGTGGAACATAACCGTTATGGCCGTTGATAAGACAGCGTGTTGTAACGTCGTCAAAGGGACGAGGGTTACGTAATGTCCAACAGTCCCGTAACAATCTAAAAACCTCATTTCTTACCCCAATTACCGACTCCGTCACTTGTGGAAACGTTTTGTTTAATAGTTGTAGCCCGATGTTCTTGTTTTCACTTTGGTGATAAGCGAACATTACTAATCCGTAAGCATAACATGCTTCTTTATGTTACATGTTAGCCGCTTTTTCTAAATCACGAAGTCCAATATTTGGATATATTGAGTCAAAATAATTTATTAACCCATTGCGTAAAATAGCATTTGGGTTCCCCGCAATATATGCATCAAAGTAAACACATCGTAACTTATGGATTTCCCAATGTGATATCCCCCATCTTTCGAACGAAAGCCTTTTATAAACCAAGGCATTCTTAGAACGTTCTTCGAATATCTTACAAACTGATCTCGCCTTAAATAGTTGTGCCGAAGAATTCTGACCGACTTTAGACAAGATTTCTTCAATCATGTCTCCGGGTAGGTCTCTTAAAATATTGGGTTGTCTATCCATTTTGTGTTTTTATACTGCAAAATAGACAAGAGTTAGATTCATAAAAAAAAATACTTATTAATACAAGCAATTTTTTACATATATCATAAAGCATAAGCACACTATATTACATATATTACACCACACGAATACAACTATCTTATTCCGACTCGCTTGTTTCTTCTTCTTCTTTGGTTTTGGTTCGTTTTGCCAAGTTTCTAGGGATATATGATGTTCCCCTAATACGAGCCGTTATTTTCCACATTGGTTTAGAAAAACCTGGTGGTTTAGAGGTTCCCGGGTCATTGTTACAACTTAGGGACTTCGGGGGTTGACGATACATATAAAGTTCATCGGGGTTGGAATTAGATTTCTCTATTTTTATGCCCTTTCCCTTATTATTTTCTTTTGCCTTTTTAAATTCAGTTGGGGTAATTTCTATAACATCATCGGAATTCTCGTCAGAATCCGATTCATCGGAGAATTGGTAATCCTCCCAATATTTTGCTTCCTTAGCGGAAACACCATTGACCATAATTAACCTTGGTCGGTTGGTTGAGGATTTTCTTTTACTTAACCGTTTTATTATTTCCCCCACCGGTTCTATTTCTTCATCCGGTTCCGATTCTTCTTCCGGTTCCGATTCTTCTTCTGGTTCCGACTCTTCTTCCGGTTCCTCTTCGGGAACTTGTGAATCAGTCCACGAATCATTCCAATTTACATTTGACTCTTCATTATTATTAGGTGAGTCAATGGGACTTTTTCTAGAGGTAGACATCTATCACATAATATCAAACGCGTTAAGAGATTAATATATCACATAATATTCTCATGTTAAAAATATATAGTTTCCAACAAAATTTGTTAAGCAATCATTTTTCAAGTAAACACGGTCGAAGTCCAGACTCACTAATGCATCCTAACAAACTCGATAAGACACACTAATGCATAATTCTGGTTCTCTAAGACCAACGATCTGATACCAACTGAAATGTTCCGTTCTTATTGATTAAAAACGTTCCATGTTCATTGATTTCGTTGCGAGGTTTTGACCTCTATATGAGACGTTTTTCAAAGACTGCATTCATTTTTAAAACAAACCATAACCTTTATTTCATAAATAAAGGTTTAAAAAGCTTTACGTAGATTATCAAATAATGATAATCAAAAATATCTTGTTTACACACGACCATTACATAATGGTTTACAATACAAATATGTTACATCGAAATCAGTTTCTTGAATGCAGTTTTTACACAATATCATACAAACATGGACTCCAAATCTTGTCCTTATTTTAGTATGCAAAAGCGGAAGCTCTTAATATTCACCTGAGAATAAACATGCTTTAAACGTCAACAAAAATGTTGGTGAGTTATAGGTTTAACCTATATATATCAAATCGTAACAATAGACCACAAGATTTCATATTTCAATACACATCCCATACATAGAGATAAAAATCATTCATATGGTGAACACCTGGTAACCGACATTAACAAGATGCATATATAAGAATATCCCCATCATTCCTAGACACCCTTCGGATATGATATAAATTTCGAAGTACTAAAGCATCCGGTACTTTGGATGGGGTTTGTTAGGCCCAATAGATCTATCTTTAGGATTCGCGTCAATTAGGGTGTCTGTTCCCTAATTCTTAGATTACCAGACTTAATAAAAAGGGGCAAATTCGATTTCGATAATTCAACCATAGAATGTAGTTTCACGTACTTATGTCTATTTTGTAAATCATTTATAAAACCTGCATGGATTCTCATCCCAAAATATTTGATTTTAAAAGTGGGACTATAACTCACTTTCACAGATTTTTATTTCGTCGGGAAGTAAGACTTGGCCACTGGTTGATTCACGAACCTATAACAATATATACATATATATCAAAGTATGTTTAAAATATATTTACAACACTTTTAATATATTTTGATGTTTTAAGTTTATTAAGTCAGCTGTCCTCGTTAGTAACCTACAACTAGTTGTCCACAGTTAGATGTACAGAAATAAATCGATAAATATTATCTTGAATCAATCCACGACCCAGTGTATACGTATCTCAGTATTGATCACAACTCAAACTATATATATTTTGGAATCAACCTCAACCCTGTATAGCTAACTCCAACATTCACATATAGAGTGTCTATGGTTGTTCCGAAATATATATAGATGTGTCGACATGATAGGTCGAAACATTGTATACGTGTCTATGGTATCTCAAGATTACATAATATACAATACAAGTTGATTAAGTTATGGTTGGAATAGATTTGTTACCAATTTTCACGTAGCTAAAATGAGAAAAATTATCCAATCTTGTTTTACCCATAACTTCTTCATTTTAAATCCGTTTTGAGTGAATCAAATTGCTATGGTTTCATATTGAACTCTATTTTATGAATCTAAACAGAAAAAGTATAGGTTTATAGTCGGAAAAATAAGTTACAAGTCGTTTTTGTAAAGGTAGTCATTTCAGTCGAAAGAACGACGTCTAGATGACCATTTTAGAAAACATACTTCCACTTTGAGTTTAGCCATAATTTTTGGATATAGTTTCATTTCATAATAAAAATCATTTTCTCAGAATAACAACTTTTAAATCAAAGTTTATCATAGTTTTTAATTAACTAACCCAAAACAGCCCGCGGTGTTACTACGACGGCGTAAATCCGGTTTTACGGTGTTTTTCGTGTTTCCAGGTTTTAAATCATTAAGTTAGCATATCATATAGATATAGAACATGTGTTTAGTTAATTTTAAAAGTCAAGTTAGAAGGATTAACTTTTTTTGCGAACAAGTTTAGAATTAACTAAACTATGTTCTAGTGATTACGAGTTTAAACCTTCGAATAAGATAGTTTTATATATATGAATCGAATGATGTTATGAACATCATTACTACCTCAAGTTTAGTAGGTAAACCTACTGGAAGTGACAAGAAATTATCTAGCTTCAAAGGATCTTGGATGGCTTGAAAGTTCTTGAAGTAGGATCATGACACAAAAACAAGTTCAAGTAAGATTTTTACTCGAATTAAGATTGTTTATAGTTATAGAAATTGAATCAAAGTTTGAATATGAATATTACCTTGAATAAGAAAGATAACCTTATATAACAAAGGTTTCTTGATCTTAGATGATTACTTGGAATGGATTAGAAAGCTTGGAAGTAAATTAGTAAACTTGAAGGGATTTTTGAAGTGTTCGTGAAGTGTTCTTCCTATGATGATTATAGCTTGATTCTTGAAGTGATTTTTGATGAAGATGATGATTAACTACTGGAAAAATACGTTCATAATAGTGTGTGTGTGTTGAGAGAGAATTAGAAAGAGAATTGGAAGTGAAATGGAGTGAATGATGAGTGGTAATTGGTGAGTGGTGAGTGGGGTTAAAAGGAGTTCTAGTTAGTTGACTAGCTCATGGTAGAAGTTAAAATTGATTAGTCATACATGACATAATCAAGAGTGGAATCCCATGCTAGTTCCTATTGGTATATACCCATAGTAAGTACGTTTTGAAGCGGTGTATAATACGGGTAAGAATACGACTAGAATTCTTGATGAAAGAAAAGAATGGGAAAGTAACTGTAACCATTTTCGTTAAGTATGAGTGTTTTGATATATGTCTTGAAGTCTTCCAAAAGTATTTTAATACATCTAAATACATTACATGTATATACATTTTAACTGAGTCGTTAAGTCATCGTTAGTCGTTACATGTAAGTGTTGTTTTGAAACCTTTAAGTTAACGATCTCAATTAATGTTGTTAACCCATTTTTTATTATATCAAATGAGATGTTAAATTATTATATTATCATGATATTATGATATATTAATATATCTTAATATGATATATATACATTTAAATGTCGTTACAACGATAATCGTTACATATATGTCTCGTTTCGAAATCCTTAAGTTAGTAGTCTTGTTTATATGTATATAACTCATTGTTAATATACTTATGGAGATACTTACTTATCATAATCTCATGTTAACCATATGTATATCCATATATATATCGTCATGTCGTTTTTACAAGTTTTAACGTTCGTGAATCGCCGGTCAACTTGAGTGGTCAATTGTCTATATGAAACATATTTCAATTAATCAAGTCTTAACAAGTTTGATTGCTTAACATGTTGGAAACATTTAATTATGTAAATATCAATCTCAATTAATATATATAAACATGGAAAGGTTCGGGTCACTACAGATTACCCCCCGTTGATCCGTTGAATTTCAAATAGATCTTGTACTAGGAGCTGCACCGATAGCTCGTGCTCCTTACAGACTCGCACCCAGCGAGATGAAAGAACTGCAAAGTCAATTACAAGAACTTTTAGAACGTGGTTTCATTCGACCAAGCACATCACCGTGGGGAGCAACTATTTTGTTTGTCAAGAAGAAAGATGGTACATTCAGGTTGTGTATCGACTACCGAGAGTTGAACAAACTTACCATCAAGAACCGCTACCCACTACCGAGAATCGATGACTTATTTGATCAACTACAAGGCTCGTCTGTTTATTCAAAGATTGACTTACGTTCCGGGTATCATCAAATGCGAGTGAAAGAAGATGATATTCCAAAGACTGCTTTTAGGACGCGTTATGGTCATTACGAGTTTATGGTTATGCCGTTTGGATTGACTAATGCACCAGCTGTGTTCATGGACCTTATGAACCGAGTGTGTGGGCCATATCTTGACAAGTTTGTCATTGTTTTCATTGATGACATACTTATTTACTCAAAGAATGACCAAGAACACGGTGAACATTTGAGAAAGGTGTTAGAAGTATTGAGGAAGGAAGAATTGTACGCTAAGTTTTCAAAGTGTGCATTTTGGTTGGAAGAAGTTCAATTCCTCGGTCACATAGTGAACAAAGAAGGTATTAAGGTGGATCCGGCAAAGATAGAAACTGTTGAAAAGTGGGAAATCCCGAAAACTCCGAAACACATACGCCAGTTTTTAGGACTAGCTGGTTACTACCGAAGGTTCATCCAAGACTTTTCCAGAATAGCAAAACCCTTAACTGCATTAACGCATAAAGGGAAGAAATTTGAATGGAAGGATGAACAAGAGAAAGCGTTTCAGTTATTGAAGAAAAAGCTAACTACGGCACCTATATTGTCATTGCCTGAAGGGAATGATGATTTTGTGATTTATTGTGACGCATCAAAGCAAGGTCTCGGTTGTGTATTAATGCAACGAACAAAGGTGATTGCTTATGCTTCTAGACAATTGAAGATTCACGAACAAAATTATACGACGCATGATTTGGAATTAGGCGCGGTTGTTTTTGCATTAAAGACTTGGAGGCACTACTTATATGGGGTCAAAAGTATTATATATACTGACCACAAAAGTCTTCAACACATATTTAATCAGAAACAACGGAATATGAGGCAGCGTAGGTGGATTGAATTGTTGAATGATTACAACTTTGAGATTCGTTACCACCCGAGGAAGGCAAATGTGGCAGCCGACGCCTTGAGCAGGAAGGACAGAGAACCCATTCGAGTAAAATCTATGAATATAATGATTCATAATAACCTTACTACTCAAATAAAGGAGGCGCAACAAGGAGTTTTAAAAGAGGGAAATTTAAAGGATGAAATACCCAAAGGATCGGAGAAGCATCTTAATATTCGAGAAGACGGAACCCGGTATAGGGCTGAAAGGATTTGGGTACCAAAATTTGGAGATATGAGAGAAATGGTACTTAGAGAAGCTCATAAAACCAGATACTCAGTACATCCTGGAACGGGGAAGATGTACAAGGATCTCAAGAAACATTTTTGGTGGCCGGGTATGAAAGCCGATGTTGCTAAATACGTAGGAAAATGTTTGACGTGTTCTTAGGTCAAAGCTGAGCATCAGAAACCATCAGGTCTACTTCAACAACCCGAAATCCCGGAATGGAAATGGGAAAACATTACCATGGATTTCATCACTAAATTGCCAAGGACTGCAAGTGGTTTTGATACTATTTGGGTAATAGTTGATCGTCTCACCAAATCAGCACACTTCCTGCCAATAAGAGAAGATGACAAGATGGAGAAGTTAGCACGACTGTATTTGAAGGAAGTCGTCTCCAGACATGGAATACCAATCTCTATTATCTCTGATAGGGATGACAGATTTATTTCAAGATTCTGGCAGACATTACCGCAAGCATTAGGAACTCGTCTAGACATGAGTACTGCCTATCATCCACAAACTGATGGGCAGAGCGAAAGGACAATACAAACGCTTGAAGACATGCTACGAGCATGTGTTATTGATTTCGGAAACAGTTGGGATCGACATCTACCGTTAGCAGAATTTTCCTACAACAACAGCTATCATTCAAGCATTGAGATGGCGCCGTTTGAAGCACTTTATGGTAGAAAGTGCAGGTCTCCGATTTGTTGGAGTGAAGTGGGGGATAGACAGATTACTAGTCCAGAGATAATACAAGAAACTAACGAGAAGATCATCCAAATTCAACAATGGTTGAAAACCGCCCAAAGTCGACAAAAGAGCTACGCTGACATTAAAAGAAAAGATATTGAATTTGAAATTGGAGAGATGGTCATGCTTAAAGTTGCACCTTGGAAAGGCGTTGTTCAATTTGGTAAACGAGGGAAATTAAATCCAAGGTATATTAGACCATTCAAGATTATTGATCGTGTCGGACCAGTAGCTTACCGACTTGAGTTACCTTCGTGACTGTACATAACACATTCCACGTCTCGAATTTGAAGAAATGTTTTGTTAAAGAAGATCTCACTATTCCGTTAGATGAAATCCAAATCAACGAAAAACTTCAATTTATCGAAGAACCCGTCGAAATAATGGATCGTGAGGTTAAAAGACTTAAGCAAAACAAGATACCAATTGTTAAGGTTCGATGGAATGCTCGTAGAGGACCCGAGTTCACCTGGGAATGAGAAGATCAGATGAAGAAGAAATACCCGCATTTATTTCCAGAAGATACGTCAACACCTCCAACTGCTTAAAATTTCGGGACGAAATTTATTTAACGGGTAGGTACTGTAGTGACCCGAACTTTTCCATGTTTATATATATATTAAATGAAATTGTTATTTTACATGATTAAGTGTTTCCAACATGTTAAGCAATCAAACTTGTTAAGACATGATTAATTGAAATAGGTTTCATATAGACAATTGACCACCCAAGTTGACCGGTGATTCACGAACGTTAAAACTTGTAAAAACTATATGATGACATATATATGGTTATATATATAGTTAACATGATATTATGATAAGTAAACATATCATTAAGTATATTAACAATGAAATACATATGTAAAAACAAGACTACTAACTTAATGATTTTGAAACGAGACATATATGTAACGATTATCGTTGTAACGACATTTAATGTATATATATCATATTAAGAGATATTCGTACATCATAATATCATGATAATATAATAATTTAAAATCTCTTTTGATATTATAAACATTAGGTTAACAACATTTAACAAGATCGTTAACCTAAAGGTTTCAAAACAACACTTACATGTAACGACTAACGATGACTTAACGACTCAGTTAAAATGTATATACATGTAGTGTTTTAATATGTATTCATACACTTTTGAAAGACTTCAATACACTTATCAAAATACTTCTACTTGACAAAATGCTTACAATTACATCCTCGTTCAGTTTCTTCAACAATTCTACTCGTATGCACCCGTATTTGTACTCGTACAATACACAGCTTTTAGATGTATGTACTATTGGTATATACACTCCAATGATCAGCTCTTAGCAGCCCATGTGAGTCACCTAACACATGTGGAAACCATCATTTGGCAACTAGCATGAAATATCTCATAAAATTACAAAAATATGAGTAATCATTCATGACTTATTTACATGAAAACAAAATTACATATCCTTTATATCTAATCCATACACCAATGACCAAAAACACCTACAAACACTTTCATTCTTCAATTTTATTCATCTAATTAATCTCTCTCAAGTTCTATCTTCAAGTTCTAAGTGTTCTTCATAAATTCCAAAAGTTCTAGTTTCATAAAATCAAGAATACTTCCAAGATTGCAAGTTTATTTCCAAGTTTTCTAAATCCATTCCAAGTAATCATCCAAGATCGAGAAACCTTTGTTACTTACAGTAGGTTATCTTTCTAATGCAAGGTAATAATCATATTCAAACTTTAATTCAATTTCTATAACTATAACAATCTTATTTCGAGTGGAAATCTTACTTGAAATTGTTTTCGTGTCATGATTCTGCTTCAAGAACTTTCAAGCCATCCAAGGATCCTTTGAAGCTAGATCCATTTTTATCATTTCCAGTAGGTTTATCCAAGGAACTTGAGGCAGTAATGATGTTCATAACATCATTCAATTTATACATAAAAGCTGTCTTATTCAACGTTATAAACTTGTAATCACTAGAACATAGTTTAGTTAATTCTAAACTTGTTAGCAAATAAAGTTAATCATTCTAACTAGACTTTTAAAATCAACTAAACACATGTTATATATCTATATGATATGCTAACTTAATGATTTAAAACCCGGAAACACGATAAACACCATAAAACTGGATATACGCCGTCATAGTAAAACCGGGAGCTGTTTTGGTTGGGATAATTAAAAGCTAAGAAGAACTTTGATTTAAAAGCTATACTTCTGAAAAATGATTTTTCTTATGAACATGAAACTATATCCAAAAATCATGGTTAAACTCAAAGTTAAAGTATGTTTTTCAAAATGGTCATCAAGTTGTCGTTCTTTCGACGGAAATGACTACCTCTTTAAAAAACGACTTGTAACTTGTATTTCCGACTATAAACTTATACTTTTTCTGTTTATAATCATAAATTTAAGTTCAATACGAAACCGTGGCCACTGGAATCACTCAAAACGGATTAGAAATGAAGAAATGGCGAGTAAAACAAGATTGATAAAAACTACTCATTTTACCTACGTGAAAGTTAGTAATAAATCTATTCCAACCATAACCTAATCAACTTATATTGTATATTATGTAATCTTGAGATACCATAGACACGTATACAATGTTTCGACCTATCATGTCGACCCATCTATATATATATATTGCGGAACAACCATAGACACTCTATATGTGAATGTTGGAGTTAGCTATACAGGGTTGAGGTTGATTCCAAAATATATATATAGTTTGAGTTGTGATCAATACTGAGATACGTATACACTGGATCGTGGATTGATTCAAGATAAAATTTATCGATTTATTTCTGTACATCTAACTGTGGACAACTTGTTGTAGGTTACTAACGAGGACAGCTGACTTAATAAACTTAAAACATCAAAATGTATTAAAAGTTTTATAAATATATTTTGAACATACTTTGATATATATGTATATATTGTTATAGGTTTGTGAATCAACCAGTGGCCAAGTCTTACTTCCCGACGAAGTAAAAATCTGTGAAAGTGAGTTATAGTCCCACTTTTAAAATCTAATATTTTTGGCATGAGAATACATGCAGGTTTTATAAATGATTTACAAAATAGACACAAGTACGTGAAACTACATTCTATGGTTGAATTATCGAAATCGAATATGCCCCTTTTTATTAAGTCTGGTAATCTAAGAATTAGGGAACAGACACCCTAATTGACGCGAATCCTAAAGATAGATCTATTGGGCCCAACAAGCCCCATCCAAAGTACCGGATGCTTTAGTACTTCGAAATTTATATCATATCTGAAGGGTGTCCCGGAATGATAGGGATATTCTTATATATGCATCTTGTTAATGTCGGTTACCAGGTGTTCACCATATGAATGATTTTTATCTCTATGTATGGGATGTGTATTGAAATATGAAATCTTGTGGTCTATTGTTACGATTTGATATATATAGGTTAAACCTATAACTCACCAACATTTTTGTTGACGTTTAAAGCATGTTTATTCTTAGGTGAATACTAAGAGCTTCCGCTGTTGCATACTAAAATAAGGACAAGATTTGGAGTCCATGTTTGTATGATATTGTGTAAAAACTGCAATCAAGAAACTGATTTCGATGTAACATATTTGTATTGTAAACCATTATGTAATGGTCGTGTGTAAACAGGATATTTTAGATTATCATTATTTGATAATCTACGTAAAGCTTTTTAAACCTTTATTTATGAAATAAAGGTTATGGTTTGTTTTAAAAATGAATGCATTCTTTGAAAAACGTCTCATATAGAGGTCAAAATCTCACAACGAAATCAATTAATATGGAACGTTTTTAATCAATAAGAACGGGACATTTCATTGTAGGTTACTAACGAGGACAGCTGACTTAATAAACTTAAAACATCAAAATGTATTAAAAGTTTTGTAAATATATTTTGAACATACTTTGATATATATGTATATATTGTTATAGGTTTGTGAATCAACCATTGGCCAAGTCTTACTTCCCGACGAAGTAAAAATCTGTGAAAGTGAGTTATAGTCCCACTTTTAAAATCTAATATTTTTGGGATGAGAATACATGCAGGTTTTATAAATGATTTACAAAATAGACACAAGTACGTGAAACTACATTCTATGGTTGAATTATCAAAATCGAATATGCCCCTTTTTATTAAGTCTGGTAATCTAAGAATTAGGGAACATACACCCTAATTGACGCGAATCTTAAAGATAGATCTATTGGGCCCAACAAGCCCCATCCAAAGTACCGGATGCTTTAGTACTTCAAAATTTATATCATATCCGATGGGTGTCCCAGAATGATGGGGATATTCTTATATATGCATCTTGTTAATGTCGGTTACCAGGTGTTCACCATATGAATGATTTTTATCTCTATATATGAGATGTGTATTGAAATATGAAATCTTGTGGTCTATTGTTACGATTTGATATATATAGGTTAAACCTATAACTCACCAACATTTTTGTTGACGTTTAAAGCATGTTTATTCTCAGGTGAATACTAAGAGCTTCCGCTGTTGCATACTAAAATAAGGACAAGATTTGGAGTCCATGTTTGTATGATATTGTGTAAAAACTGCATTCAAGAAACTGATTTCGATGTAACATATTTGTATTGTAAACCATTATGTAATGGTCGTGTGTAAACAGGATATTTTAGATTATCATTATTTGATAATCTACGTAAAGCTTTTTAAACCTTTATTTATGAAATAAATGTTATGGTTTGTTTTAAAAATGAATGCAGTCTTTGAAAAAAGTCTCATATAGAGGTCAAAACCTCGCAACGAAATCAATTAATATGGAATGTTTTTAATCAATAAAAACGGGACATTTCAGTTGGTATCCGAGCGTTGGTCTTAGAGAACCAGAAAAATGTGCATTAGTGTGTCTTATCGAGTTTGTTAGGATGCATTAGTGAGTCTGGACTTCGATCGTGTTTTCTTTAAAAATGATTGCTTAACATTTTTGTTGGAAACTATATATTATTAACATGTAAATATTATGTGATATATTAATCTCTTAACGTGTTTGATATTATGTGATAGATGTCTACCTCTAGAACAAGTCCCATTGACTCACCTAATAATAATGAAGAGTCAAATGTAAATTGGAATAATTCGTGGACTGATTCACAAGTTCCCGAAGAGGAACCGGAAAAAGAGTCGGAACCGGAAGAAGAATCCGAACCGGAAGAAGAATCGGAACCGAAGAAGAAGTAGAACCGGCGGGGGAAATAATAAAATGGTTAAGTAGAAGAAAATCCTCAACCAACCGACCAAAGTTAATTATGGTCAATGGTGTTTCCGCCAAGGAAGCAAAGTATTGGGAGGATTACCAATTCTCCGATGAATCGGATCCCGACAAGGAATCCGATGAAGTTATAGAAATTACCCCAACACAATTTAATAAGGCAAAAGAGAACAATAAGGGAAAGGGCATAAAAATAAGAAATTTGATTCCAAACCCGATGAACTTTATATGTATCGTCAACACCCGTATTTCTTAAGTTGTGACAATAACCCGGGAACCTCTAAACCACCAGGTTTTTCTAAACCAATGTGGAAAACGACGGCTTGTATTAGGGGAACATCATATATCCCTAGAAACTTGTCAAAACGAACCAAAACCGAAGAAGAAGAAACGAGCGAGTTGGAATAAGATAGTTGTATTCGTGTGGTGTAATATATGTAATACAGTGTGCTTATGCTTTATGATATATGTAAAAATTGCTTGTATTAATAAGTATTTTTTTTATGAATCTAACTCTTGTCTATTTTACAGTATAAAAACACAAAATGGATAGACAATCCAATATTTTAAGAGACCTACCCGGAGACATGATTGATGAAATCTTGTCTAGAGTCGGTCAGAATTCCTCGGCATAACTATTTAAGGCGAGATCAGTTTGTAAGACATTCGAAGAACATTCCAAGAATTCCTTGGTTTATAAAAGGCTTTCGTTCGAAAGATGGGGGATATCACATTGGGAAATCCATAAGTTATGATGTGTTTACTTTGACGCATCTATTGCGGGGAACCCAAATGCTATTTTACGCAACGGGTTAAGAAATTATTTTGACTCAATATATCCGAATATAGGACTTCGTGATTTAGAAAAAGCGGCTAACATGCAACATAAAGAAGCATGTTATGCTTACGGCTTAGTAATGTTCGCTTCTTACCAAAGTGAGAACAAGAACATCGGGCTACAACTATTAAACAAAACGTTCTCACAGGTGATGGAGTCGGTAATTGGGGTAAGAAATGAGGTTTTTAGATTGTTAAGGGACTGTTGGATATTACGTAACCCTCGTCCCTTTGACGACGTTACAACACGCTGTCTTATCAACGACCATAACGGTTATGTTCCACAAGACCAAGGATGGGAAGTAGTCCTAGTAAAACCAGAATGCATGACTTGTTTCTGGACGTATGAATTACATGTCTTTATTGCCTTTATTGAACGACTTGTGTACTAGCTAGAATTATCTTCACAACTATCTTGTATCAAAGTTATTGTGTGCTATATTTCATGCTATATGTAAAATAAGCGGTATTGTAAGTTTGTAAAATATTGTGTAAAAGTTTGAACGCAAAATATTATTATAATCATTTTTTCATATAGAATTGTAGTAGTTGAATTTTATATTAGCTACTAAGTATGAACTTAACGGGTAGGTACTACCCGAATTTAAACTTATAAAACGCTAATATGAAGAAAAAGCTTTTATAAATGAGTTCATATTATGCTACGAGATACTATTGACTACTCTTAATATTCTGTATGATTAACTTGTTTCATTAGACTATTTGAAGGAAATGGCACCGACTACTCGACAAACCTTGAATATGAGCGAAGAGGAATTTTGTGCCTTTCTTGCTTCAAACATAGCCGCAGTACAGGCTGCGCTACATACCAACAATAACCTTGGATCTAGCAGTACAGGAAATCGTGTAGGATGCACGTACAAACAATTCACTGCCTGCAAACCTTTGTAATTTGATGGAACCGAAGGACCGATCAGATTGAAAAGGTGGACCGAGAAGGTCGAATCGGTGTTTGCCATAAGTAAGTGTACTGAAGAGGACAAAGTGAAGTACGCTACGCATACCTTCACAGGTTCTGCGTTAACATGGTGGAATACCTATCTAGAGCAAGTGGGACAAGATTATTCTTACGCACTACCGTGGTCAGCATTCAAGCACTTGATGAACGAGAAGTACCGTCCCAGAACCGAGGTCAATAAGCTCAAGACAGAACTTAGAGGGTTACGAACCCAAGGATTTAATATTACCACATACGAAAGACGATTCACGGAATTGTGCCTATTGTGTCCGGGAGCGTTCAAAGATGAGGAAGAGAAGATCGACGCGTTTGTGAAAGGATTACCGAAAAAATCCAAGAAGATATAAGTTCACACGAGCCCGCCTCCATACAACAGGCATGTAGAATGGATCATAAACTAGTGAACCAGATTGAAGAAAGAATTAAAGAACAGACTGCTGAAGAGGCCAATGTGAAATAAGTCAAAAGAAAGTGGGAGGAAAACGGTGATAAGAATCACCAAAACAACAACAACAACAATTACAACAATAATCGCAACATCTATCCCAACAATCGCAACATCAATCGCAACTACAACAAACGGCCCAACAACAACAACAACAACAACAACAACAATAACAGCAGCAGCAACTACAACAATCATCCCAACAACAATAATAACCGCAACAACAACAACAATCAGAAGCAGCTATGCCAAAGGTGTGAAAAGTTTCACTCGGGGTTCTGCACCAAATTTTGCAAAAACTGTAAAAGAAATGGTCATAGCGCGGCGAAGTGTGAGGTGTACGGACCAGGGGTTAACAGAACGAAAGGAACAAATGGTGTCGGAACGAGTAATGGTGGAGCAAGTAGTGTCGGAGCAAGTTATGCAAATGTAGTTTGTTATAAATGTGGAAAACCGGGCCATATTATTAGAAATTGCCCGAACCAGGAGAACACGAATGGACAAGGCCATGGAAGAGTTTTCAATATTAATGCGGCAGAGGCACAGGAAGACCCGGAGCTTGTTACGGGTACATTTCTTATTGACAATAAATCTTCTTACGTTTTATTTGATTCGGGTGCGGATAGAAGCTATATGAGTAGAGATTTTTGTGCTAAATTAAGTTGTCCATTGACACCTTTGGATAGTAAATTTTTACTCAAATTAGCAAATGGTAAATTAATTTCAGCAGATAATATATGTCGGAATCGAGAAATTAAACTGGTTAGCGAAACATTTAAGATTGACTTGATACCAGTAGAGTTAGGGAGTTTTGATGTGATAATCGGTATGGACTGGTTGAAAGAAGTCAAAGCAGAGATCGTTTGTTACAAAAATGCAATTCGCATTATACGAGAAAAAGGAAAACCCTTAATGGTGTACGGAAAAAAGGGCAACACGAAGCTACATCTTATTAGTAATTTAAAGGCACAAAAACAAATAAGAAAAGGTTGCTATGCTGTTCTAGCACACGTCGAGAAAGTACAAACTGAAGAAAAGAGCATCAATGATGTTCTCGTCGCAAAAGAATTTCCCGATGTATTTCTGAAAGAATTACCGGGATTACCCCCACATCGATCCGTTGAATTTCAAATAGATCTTGTACCAGGAGCTGCACCAATAGCTCGTGCTCCTTACAGACTCGCACCCAGCGAGATGAAAGAACTGCAAAGCCAATTACAAGAACTTTTAGAGTGTGGTTTCATTCGACCAAGCACATCACCGTGGGGAGATCCTGTTTTGTTTGTCAAGAAGAAAGATGGTACATTCAGGTTGTGTATCGACTACCGAGAGTTGAACAAGCTTACCATCAAGAACCGCTACCCACTACCGAGAATCGACGACTTATTTGATCAACTACAAGGCTCGTCTGTTTATTCAAAGATTGACTTACGTTCCGGGTATCATCAAATGCGGGTGAAAGAAGATGATATTCCAAAGACTGCTTTCAGAACACGTTACGGTCATTACGAGTTTATGGTCATGCCATTTGGTTTAACTAATGCACCAGCTGTGTTCATAGACCTTATGAACCGAGTGTGTGGACCATACCTTGACAAGTTTGTCATTGTTTTCATTGATGACATACTTATTTACTCAAAGAATGACCAAGAACACGGTGAACATTTGAGAAAGGTGTTAGGAGTATTGAGGAAGGAATAATTGTACGCTAAGTTTTCAAAGTGTGCATTTTGGTTGGAAGAAGTTCAATTCCTCAGTCACATAGTGAACAAAGAAGGTATTAAGGTGGATCCGGCAAAGATAGAAACTGTTGAAAAGTGGGAAAGCCCGAAAACTCCGAAACACATACGCCAGTTTTTAGGACTAGCTGGTTACTACAGAAGGTTCATCCAAGACTTTTCCAGAATAGCAAAACCCTTGACTGCATTAACGCATAAAGGAAAGAAATTTGAATGGAAGGATGAACAAGAGAAAGCATTTCAGTTATTGAAGAAAAAGCTAACTACGGCACCTATATTGTCATTGCCTGAAGGGAATGATGATTTTGTGATTTATTGTGATGCATCAAAGCAAGGTCTCAGTTGTGTATTAATGCAACGAACGAAGGTGATTGCTTATGCGTCTTGACAATTGAAGATTCACGAGCAAAATTATACGACGCATGATTTGGAATTAGGCGCGGTTGTTTTTGCATTAAAGACTTGGAGGCACTACTTATATGGGGTCAAAAGTATTATATATACTGACCACAAAAGTATTCAACACATATTTAATCAGAAACAACTGAATATGAGGCAGCGTAGGTGGATTGAATTGTTGAATGATTACGACTTTGAGATTCGTTACCACCCGGGGAAGGCAAATGTGGTAGCCGACGCCTTGAGCAGGAAGTACAGAGAACCCATTCGAGTAGAATCTATGAATATAATGATTCACAATAACCTTACTACTCAAATAAAGGAGGCGCAACAAGGAGTTTTAAAAGAGGGAAATTTAAAGGATGAAATACCCAAAGGATCGGAGAAGCATCTTAATATTCGGGAAGACGGAACCTGGTATAGGGCTGAAAGGATTTGGGTACCAAAATTTGGAGATATGAGAGAAATGGTACTTAGAGAAGCTCATAAAACCAGATACTTAATACATCCTGGAACGGGGAAGATGTACAAGGATCTCAAGAAACATTTTTGGTGGCCGGGTATGAAAGCCAATGTTGCTAAATACGTAGGAGAATGTTTGACGTGTTCTAAGGTTAAAGCTGAGCATCAGAAACTATCAGGTCTACTTCAACAACCCGAAATCCGGGAATGGAAATGGGAAAACATTACCATGGATTTCATCACTAAATTTCCAAGGACTGCAAGTGGTTTTGATACTATTCGGGTAATAGTTGATCGTCTCACCAAATCAGCACACTTCCTGCCAATAAGAGAAGATGACAAGATGGAGAAGTTAGCACGACTGTATTTGAAGGAACTCGTCTCCAGACATGGAATACCAATCTCTATTATCTCTGATAGGGATGGCAGATTTATTTCAAGATTCTGGTAGACATTACAGCAAGCATTAGGAACTCGTCTAGACATGAGTACTGCCTATCATCCACAAACTGATGGGCAGAGCGAAAGGACGATACAAACGTTTGAAGACATGCTACGAGCATGTGTTATTGATTTCGGAAATAGTTGGGATCGACATGCTACCATTCAAGCATTGAGATGGCGCCGTTTGAAGCACTTTATGGTAGAAAGTGCAGGTCTCCGATTTGTTGGAGTGAAGTGGGGGATAAACAGATTACGGGTCCGGAGATAATACAAGAAACTACAGAGAAGATCATCCAAATTCAACAACGGTTGAAAACCGCCCAAAGTCGACAAAAGAGCTACGCTGACATTAAAAGAAAAGATATAGAATTTGAAATTGGAGAGATGGTCATGCTTAAAGTTGCACCTTGGAAAGGCATTGTTCGATTTGGTAAACGAGGGAAATTAAATCCAAGGTATATTGGACCATTCAAGATTATTGGTCGTGTCGGACCAGTAGCTTACCGACTTGAGTTACCTCAACAACTCGCGGCTGTACATAACACTTTCCACGTCTCGAATTTGAAGAAATGTTTTGCTAAAGAAGATCTCACTATTCCGTTAGATGAAATCCAAATCAACGAAAAACTTCAATTTATCGAAGAACCCGTCGAAATAATGGATCGTGAGGTTAAAAGACTTAAGCAAAACAAGATACCAATTGTTAAGGTTCGATGGAATGCTCGTAGAGGACCTGATTTCACCTGGGAATGAGAAGATCAGATGAAGAAGAAATACCCGCATTTATTTCAAGAAGATACGTCAACACCTCCAACTACTTAAAATTTCGGGACGAAATTTATTTAACGGGTAGGTACTGTAGTGACCCGAACTTTTCCATGTTTATATATATATATTAAATGAAATTTTTATTTACATGATTAAGTGTTTCCAACATGTTAAGCAATCAAACTTGGTAAGACTTGATTGATTGAAATAGGTTTCATATAGACAATTGACCACCCAAGTTGACCGGTGATTCACGAACGTTAAAACTTGTAAAAACTATATGATGACATATATATGGTTATATATATAGTTAACATGATATTATGATAAGTAAACATATCATTAAGTATATTAACAATGAACTACATATGTAAAAACAAGACTACTAACTTAATGATTTTGAAACGAGACATATATGTAACGATTATCGTTGTAACGACATTTAATGTATATATATCATATTAAGAGATATTCGTGCATCATAATATCATGATAATATAATAATTTAAAATCTCTTTTGACATTATAAACATTGGGTTAACAACATTTAACAAGATCGTTAACCTAAAGGTTTCGAAACAACACTTACATGTAACGACTAACGATGACTTAACGACTCAGTTAAAATGTATATACATGTAGTGTTTTAATATGTATTCATACACTTTTGAAAGACTTCAAGAAACTTATCAAAATAATTCTACTTAACAAAAATGCTTACAATTACATCCTCGTTCAGTTTAATCAACAATTCTACTCGTATGCACCCGTATTTGTACTCGTACAATACACAGCTTTTAGATATATGTACTATTGATATATACACTCCAGTGATCAGCTCTTAGCAGCCCATGTGAGTCACATAACACATATGGGAACCATCATTTGGCAACTAGCATGAAATATCTCATAAAATTACAAAAATATGAGTAATCATTCATGACTTATTTACATAAAAACAAAATTACATATCCTTTATATCTAATCCATACACCAACGACCAAAAACACCTACAAACACTTTTATTCTTCAATTTTCTTCATCTAATTGATCTCTGTCAAGTTCAATCTTCAAGTTCTAAGTGTTCTTCATAAATTCCAAAAGTTCTAGTTTCATAAAATCAAGAATACTTCCAAGATTGCAAGTTTACTTCCAAGTTTTCTAAATCCATTCCAAGTAATCATCCAAGATCAATAAACGTTTGTTACTTACAGTAGGTTATCTTTCTAATACAAGGTAATAATCATATTCAAACTTTAATTCAATTTCTATAACTATAACAATCTTATTTCGAGTGGAAATCTTACTTGAAATTGTTTTCGTGTCATGATTCTGCTTCACGAACTTTCAAGCCATCCAAGGATCCTTTGAAGCTAGATCCATTTTTCTCATTTCCAGTAGGTTTATCCAAGTAACTTGAGGTAGTAATGATGTTCATAACATCATTCGATTCATACATAAAAAGCTGTCTTATTCAACGTTATAAACTTGTAATCACTAGAACATAGTTTAGTTAATTCTAAACTTGTTCGAAAATAAAGTTAATCCTTCTAACTAGACTTTTAAAATCAACTAAACACATGTTCTATATCTATATGATATGCTAACTTAATGATTTAAAACCCGGAAACACGATAAACACCATAAAACTGGATATACGCCGTCGTAGTAAAACCGGGGGCTGTTTTGGTTGGGATAATTAAAAGCTAAGAAGAACTTTGATTTAAAAGCTATACTTCTGGAAAAATAATTTTTCTTATGAACAGGAAACTATATCCAAAAATCATGGTTAAACTCAAAGTGAAAGTATGTTTTTCAAAATGGTCATCAAGATGTCGTTCTTTCGACGAAAATGACTACCTCTTTCAAAAATGACTTTTAACTTGTATTTCCGACTATAAACTTATACTTTTTCTATTTAGATTCATAAAGTTAAGTTCAATACGAAACCGTGGCCACTGGAATCACTCAAAACGGATTAGAAACGAAGAAATGTCAAGTAAAACAAGATTGATAAAAACTACTCATTTTACCTACGTGAAAGTTAGTAATAAATATATTCCAACCATAACCTAATCAACTTATATTGTATGTTATGTAATCTTGAGATACCATAGACACGTATACAATGTTTCGACCTATCATGTCGACCCATCTATATATATATTGCGGAACAACCATAGACACTCTATATGTGAATGTTGGAGTTAGCTATACAGGGTTGAAGTTGATTCCAAAATATATATATATAGTTTGAGTTGTGATCAATACTGAGATACGTATACACTGGGTCGTGGATTGATTCAAGATAATATTTATCGATTTATTTCTGTACATCTAACTGTGGACAACTAGTTGTAGGTTACTAACGAGGACATCTGACTTAATAAACTTAAAACATCAAAATGTATTAAAAGTTTTTTAAATATATTTTGAACATACTTTGATATATATGTATATATTGTTATAGGTTTGTGAATCAACCAGTGGCCAAGTCTTACTTCCCGACGAAGTAAAAAATCTGTGAAAGTGAGTTATAGTCCCACTTTTAAAATCTAATATTTTTGGAATGAGAATACATGTAGGTTTTATAAATGATTTACAAAATAGACACAATTACGTGAAACTACATTCTATGGTTGAATTATTGAAATCGAATATGCCCCTTTTTATTAAGTATGGTAATCTAAGAATTAGGGAACAGACACCCTAATTGACGCGAATCCTAAAGATAGATCTATTGGGCCCAACAAGCCCCATCCAAAGTACCGGATGCTTTAGTACTTCGAAATTTATATCATATCCGAAGGGTGTCCCGGAATGATGGGGATATTCTTATATATGCATCTTGTTAATGTCGGTTACCAGGTGTTCACCATATGAATGATTTTTATCTCTATGTATGGGATGTGTATTGAAATATGAAATCTTGTGGTCTATTGTTACGATTTGATATATATAGGTTAAACCTATAACTCACCAACATTTTTGTTGACGTTTAAAGCATGTTTATTCTCAGGTCAATACTAAGAGCTTCCGCTGTTGCATACTAAAATAAGGACAAGATTTGGAGTCCATGTTTGTATGATATTGTGTAAAAACTGCATTCAAGAAACTGATTTCGATGTAACATATTTGTATTGTAAACCATTATGTAATGGTCGTGTGTAAATAGGATATTTTAGATTATCATTATTTGATAATCTACGTAAAGCTTTTTAAACCTTTATTTATGTAATAAAGGTTATGGTTTGTTTTAAAAATGAATGCAGTCTTTGAAAAACGTCTCATATAGAGGTCAAAACCTCGCAACGAAATCAATTAATATGGAACGTTTTTAATCAATAAGAACAGGACATTTCAATCTTAACCTTATCATTACTTAACATCACCATTCATCACGTCTTCTTCTTTCTCTCTTCACTTCTCGTTCATCATCAATTCATTAATCTTCATCATGTTATTCGATAGCAGCAGCCTCCAGGAGCAATCGAAGGTATATGATACAGAAGCAAAAGAGCAGCAGCATGTATGTAGTAACAAATGATTCGTGGGTTTTAATTGTAAACAAAAATAAATAACAGTTGGTGGTTTAGGGTGGTGAATCGTGGTTATGGTAGTTTGTGGTTTTCCATCATAAATAACATTGATAATGGTGGTTATCTGATCGAAATAGAAATAGAATTGGAAGTAGTCGAAACAATGGTTGTTGGGTTTAATCCTTAACTCAATTTCAAACGCATGAAATATATAAAAATTGGCAAGTGGTTTGTTTGAGGTAATGGTTGTCGGCCATTACCCTTTTAAAATTTGTCCCACATGCAAAATCAATTTACTGAACTTTAATACCTTTGCACTATAAAATATTTAAGTTGACAACTGAAAGAATAAATAGCAAATAGCGATTTGTCCGTTGGATTTGTGGTGGTTCGAAACAGAAGTATAAACAGCAATATAGGTGGTTGCAACAGGAAGTTTGGATGGTGTGATCAACGAATATAAACAGTAAGGAAGCAGTAGTTGCTGCAAAAATAATAATAATAGGGTTGTTGTGGTGTTCGATGGTGGCGATATGGGTGGTCTTAGGTGGCGGGGTTGGACAGGAAAACAGGTGAAATAGCAGCTGCAGTTGTAGCTTCTTTATTTGGTTTTTGAGGTAGTTCAATGAATTAGAATAGCGGAGAGAGAGAGAGAGAGAGAGAGAGAGAGAGAGATTGAGGTCGACGGTTGATAATGCTAAAAACGAACATATATTTCATAGCATTATTCCTCAAGAAAGACAAGCTTTTAGTTGCAATTGTTCTATTTACAAGTGATATTCGTTTAAATAATAAAAGGTGAAGACAAAAGACAGATTCGACGAATTGAAGACGCAAACGACCAAAAAGCTCAAAAGTACAAAAGACAATCAAAGAGGTTCAAATTATTGATAAGAAACGTCTCGAAATTACAAGAGTACAAGATTCAAAACGCAAAGTACAAGATATTAAATTGTACGCAAGGACGTTCAAAAATCCGGAACCGGGACCAGAGTCAACTCTCAACGCTCGACGCAACGGACTAAAAATTACAAGTCAACTATGCACATAAATATAATATAATAATTAAATAATTCTTATAATTATTTAATATATTATATTTATTTATAAAACCGTCGGTAAACAAAGGGCCAAACTTGTGTGAGCTGTATTTACAAACTTCGCGACTCGCGGAGTTTGAAGGCCAAAAGGGCCGCGAGTCGCGGAGCCCCAATTTCTAAAACTCCATATAAAAGCAACCGAATTTTGATCGCAAAAACCCATCATATATCCATCTCTCTATCTATATCGTATATATTTATATTTATATTTTAATTTTAATTTTAATTTTAATCTTAATCGTAATAATAAGGGTATGTTAGCAAATGTTGTAAGGGTGTAAGTCGAAATTCTGTCCGTGTAACGCTACGCTATTTTTAATCATTGTAAGTTATGTTCAATCTTTTTACATTAATGTCTCGTAGCTAAGTTATTATTATACTTATTTAAAACGAAGTAATCATGATGTTGGGCTAATTACTAAAATTGGGTAATTGGGCTTTGTACCATAATTGGGGTTTGGACAAAAGAACGACACTTGTGGAAATTAGACTATGGGCTATTAATGGGCTTTATATTTGTTTAACTAAATGATAGTTTGTTAATTTTAATATAAAGATTTACAATTAGGCGTCCCTATAAATTACCATATACACTCGATCGGACACGATGGGCGGGGTATTTATATGTAAGAATAATCGTTCATTTAAACGGACACGGGAATGGATTAATAGCCACTAGAATAATTAAAACAGGGGTGAAATTATGTACAAGGACACTTGGTATAATTGATAACAAAATATTAAAACCTTGGGTCACACTCAGTCGACATCCTGGTGTAATTATTAAACAAAGTATTAAAATCTTGTTACAGTTTAAGTCCCCAATTAGTTGGAATATTTAACTTCGGGTATAAGAATAATTTGACGAGGACACTCGCACTTTATATTTATGACTGATGGACTGTTATGGACAAAAACCAGACGGACATATTAAATAATCCAGGACAAAGGACAATTAACCCATGGGAATAAACTAAAAATCAACACGTCAAACATCATGATTACGGAAGTTTAAATAAGCATAATTCTTTTATTTCATATTTAATTTCCTTTATTTTATATTTAATTGCACTTCTAATTATCGCATTTTTATTTATTGTTATTTTATTTAATTGCACTTTTAATTATCGTACTTTTTAATTATCGTAAGTTTATTTTATCGCACTTTTATTATTCGCAATTTCATTATCGTTATTTACTTTACGCTTTAATTTAAGTCTTGTATTTATTTTTAATATTTTACATTTGATTTTAACTGCGACTAAAGTTTTAAAATCGACAAACCGGTCATTAAACGGTAAAAACCCCCCTTTATAATAATAATATTACTTATATATATATTTGTATTTTTATAAAAGTAAACTAATATAGCGTTAAGCTTTGTTTAAAAAGATTCCCTGTGGAACGAACCGGACTTACTAAAAACTACACTACTGTACGATTATGTACACTGCCTATAAGTGTTGTAGCAAGGTTTAAGTATATCCATTCTCTAAATAAATAAATATCTTGTGTAAAATTGTATCGTATTTAATAGTATTTCCTGTAAAAATATAAGCTATTTTATAAACACCCCGCTGCAAACATCAAGTATTTTTGGCGCCGCTGCCGGAGAATCGCTTAAAAGCCGGAAGCGCAACGCTAATATAAAAAAAAAAAAGATTTTTAGTTTACTTTTATTAAAATTTGTTTTTATAAAAATACGTTTTAAATATTCAAAAATATAAAAAGAAAAACAAAAATATAAATATTTTTAGGAGTTTGATAAATATTTAAGTTTTATAAAGTTTCTTTATTTTTATTTTATAAAAATATAAGTTTTATTTAATTTATTTTATAAATATATTTTATAAATATAAAAAACCAAAAAAAATATAAATATATATAAATCTATTTTTTTTAGATTGTTATACAGTATTTTATTTTTATCTTAGTTATTAAAGATAAGTTTTATTTAAATTATATAAATATTTTAATTAGATTTTAAAACAGAAAATATAAAAACAGAAAATATAAAAAAAAAGAAAAACGCGTCGAATTTTAAATAACCTGTGAGTTGAAAACTGGAACCCCGCGACTCGCGGGGTTTGCTGCATCGAATACCGCAACTCGCGGAGCTTTTTCTGACACGCCTGCCAGAAACCCTAACTGCAATTAATACGGAGTAATAATTATTATTATTAATTAATTAAGATTTAGGTTTTAATTAAATTAATATTTAATTTTAATCATTTAGTTATATTAAGTTTTAATTAGTTTTATTTATATATTTAAATTAATACTTTTATAAAATAATATAAAAATAATATTTTTATAAAAATTGTACTTTTTACAACTTTTTGTATATTTTTATATTTTGTCCCTTTTTAATTGTTTTAGCGTAATCTTTTGTATTTTTCGCTCGTATTTAGTTTTAAACTTAGTTTTTGCCGTAGTTATTTTTACTTCTAGATTTTTAGGCTTTGCAGTAGAATTCCTTAAGTGCTTTTTCTTTAGACTAAGATTTAGGTACTTTAGAATTTTGCGACGCCTTTTTAAGTTTTAGTTTCTTTTTAAGTTATTTCCATTTGGGATTTAGTTTTTCCTGTAATCTTTAATATTTTTAGACGACTTTTACCTATGTATCAATTATCATTCCAATTAGTAATCTCAATTTGCGATTATAATTTTAAGTTAGTTGTAGTAATAAGGTTAGGTTAGTCAAGTATTTTTAAGTTTTATAAGTTTCTTTTATTTTTCCGTCGCCTTTTATCTTTCTTTCTTATTTTTCTTTTTCGATCTTTTTCCGACGAACTCTTTTTCTTTCTTATTTCTCGCTATTCTAGTTTTAGGACATAGATTTTTATTCTACTTCTTATCTAAATTTCTTAAAATTACGAAAATTTATTTTAAGTGATTAAATTAATAGACATCAAAATTTTCTGATTCGCAGTAATAGTTGGATTTGTACGTGGACCGGGTTATTGGAGCCAAACAGTCCTCAATTATATTGAGACCAAACGAATCCTGCCCCTCTGCTGCATCTTTTGGCTATTCGAAACGTGGGCAAAATCAGAAAAGTCTATTGATTGGATAACTTATTATAATTTTTCTTTCCTTTTAAAAACTAATAGGATATTCAGTGAATGCACCGAGCAAGACGTTCACCACCTTTTGTACGTTCACCACCTGTAACTAGATCAAGACATTTAGTAAATATTACTGCCGTTGATTTTTCTTTAGAATCGTCATCCAGTCGACCAAGTACTCCAGTTCAAATTTCCGATAATCCATTTTTTGAACCCGACCTCACAATTGAGAATCCGGAGAATATTCAGGAACGATTCGTAGATCCTGAACCATTAAACTTTCCTCCGGAACCACCAATCATTCAAACAGAGATTGTTGAGGAACGAACCATTAAATCAGAATCCTCTAGTGATTCCGATTCAACAAATTCAATTATGGAGAATCTGGAACCTTTAAGTATGGAAGACCGAATGAGAGCTAAACGCACTGGACAAGGTTACGCAATTACTCATCCAGACATTAATGCGCCAGATTATGAAATCAAAGGACAAATTCTACACATGGTGACTAATCAATGCCAATTTAGTGGTGCGCCGAAGGAAGATCCAAATGATTGGTTGGAATCGTTACCAGAAGGGGCGATTGATACATGGGACGTTTTAGTTGAAAAATTTCTTAAACAATTCTTTCCTGCATCTAAAGCCGTAAGACTTCAAGCAGAAATTGTTACGTTCACACAGAAGCCAAATGAAACTCTATATGAGGCGTGAACAAGATATGGAAAGTTGTTAAGAGGATGTCCGCAACATGGTTTAGACACCTGTCAAATAGTACAAATATTCTACCAAGGATGCGACATCACTACAAGGAAAGACATAGATATAGCAGCTGGTGGTTCTATTATGAAGAAAACCGAAACTGATGCTTACAAAATTATTGATAACACTGCTTCCCACTCACATGAGTGGCACCAAGAAAAGATATCGTTAGATCATCTAAAGCAGCTAGAGCCGATTCTAGCCATGACTTAGATTCCATTTCCGCAAAGATAGATGCTGTAGAGAGACGAATGGAAAAGATGACTAAAGATATTCACTCAATACGAATTAGTTGTGAGCAGTGTGGAGGACCACATTTGACAAAAGATTGTCGAATGGAAAAGATGACTAAAGATATTCACTCAATACGAATTAGGCCTGGAAATAATTATCAGAATAATTATCAACCGCCAAGACCGCTTTACAATCAAAACCAGAATTATAACAGAAATATTCCATACAACAACCAACAAGGTCCTAGCAATCAACAAGTATCCAATAATACTTACAATCAGCAAAGACCTAATTTTCAAAACAAACCACCACAACAAACCGATGATAAAAAGCCGAATTTAGAAGATATGATGACGAAGCTAGTTGAAACTCAAACGCAGTTTTTCACATCTCAGAAACAAACCAATGAACAAAATGCTCAAGCATTTAGAAATCAACAAGCTTCTATTCAAAATCTGGAACAAGAAGTAAGTAACCTAGCAAGGTTAATAGGTGAAAGAAAATCGGGAAGTCTACCTAGTGATACAAATGCTAACCCCCGGAATGAAACAGCTAAAGCCATTACCACAAGAAGTGGTACAACACTTAAACCACCTGAAATACCTGTAACTTCTGATGAAGCTATACCTACTCCACAAGAACCACAACCTGATCAAGATAAGGAAAAAGAACCGGTAGTTGAAAAGGTTAATGAAGATAACACAGTTAAGGCTAAACCTTATGTTAAACCATATCAACCACCACTTCCTTACCCGAGTAAAATGAAGAAAGAGAAACTTGAAGCCGAGCAATCCAAATTCTTGGATATGTTTAAACAGATAAATGTAAATCTTCCTTTCATTGATGTGATTTCAGGAATGCCTAGATATGCTAAATTCTTGAAAGATCTAATCTCAAATAGAAAGAAAATGGAAGAACTCTCGGCTGTTACCATGAATGCTAATTGTTCAGCAGTGCTGTTGAATAAGATACCAGAAAAATTATCTGATCCAGGAAGTTTCACAATTCCATGTTTTCTGGGTAGTCTTAGTTCAATAGAAGCATTGGCAGACTTAGGTGCTAGTATAAATCTAATGCCGTATTCACTATACGCTAAACTAGACCTTGGAGAATTGAAACCAACCAGAATAAGCATACAACTAGCTGATAGATCAATAAAATATCCTAGAGGGATAATGGAGAACATGCTAGTTAAAGTTGGTACTTTAGTATTTCCAGTAGATTTTGTTGTTCTGGACATGGAAGAAGATTCTCAAGTTCCTCTCATATTAGGAAGACCATTCTTAAACACGGCTAAAGCAATGATAGACGTGTTCGGTAAGAAATTGACCCTAAGTATAGAGGACGAGAGTGTTACCTTTTCAGTTGATAGAGAAATGCAACATCCGCAATCTGCAGATGATACATGTTATTATATTTAAACTATAGATGCACATGCAGAATTATTAGAAGAATTTCCAGAATTACAAGGAACAGGAGAATGTTCTTTAGGAGAAGGTAATGAACCAATTGATGAAGCTGAAATGTTAGCTACACTTATAGCTAATGGATATGAACCAACAACAGAAGAAATTCAAATGCTAAAAGAAGAAGACAGATATCGATACAAATCATCGATAGAAGAACCTCCGAAATTAGAGTTAAAGCCACTTCCAAACCATTTGGAATACGCTTATTTACATGGTGAATCTGAATTACCTGTAATAATATCGTCTTCTCTTACTGAAAATGAGAAATCACAACTCATTTCTGTGTTGAAAGCTCATAAACCAGCCATTGCATGGAAGATTCATGATATTAAAGGAATAAGTCCTTCGTATTGCACACATAAAATCCTTATGGAAGAAGGTCATAAAACGTATGTGCAACGCCAACGAAGACTAAATCCTAATATGCAAGATGTAGTTAAAAAAGAGATTATTAAACTACTAGATGCAGGTTTGATATATCCAATTTCTGATAGTCCATGGGTAAGCCCAGTTCAATGCGTGCCTAAGAAGGGTGGCATGACTGTCATTACAAATTAGAAAAATGAGCTTATTCCTACTAGGACTGTAACAGGATGGCGTGTGTGTATTGATTATAGAAAATTAAATGACGCCACCAGAAAAGATCACTTTCCCTTACCTTTCATAGATCAAATGTTGGAAATATTAGCCGGAAACAGTTACTATTGTTTTCTAGATGGATTTTCCGGATATTTTTAAATTCCAATAGCACCCGAAGATCAAGAGAAAACCACATTCACGTGCCCTTATGGTACTTTTGCTTACAAACGCATGCCATTTGGACTTTGTAACGCCCCTGCAACCTTTCAAAGGTGCATGATGGCGATTTTTCATGACATGATAGAAGAATGCATGGAAGTTTTCATGGATGACTTTTCAGTCTTCGGTGATACATTTGAATCATGTCTAGTTAATCTGGAACGAATGCTTATTAGATGCGAACAATCAAATCTAGTACTTAATTGGGAGAAATGCCATTTCATGGTTAAAGAATGCATCGTTCTTGGACATAAAATTTCAAAAGAAGGAATTGAAGTGGATAGAGCTAAAGTAGATATAATTGCTAAACTTCGACATCCCACCAATGTTAGAGGAGTTAGGAGTTTTCTAGGGCATGCCGGTTTTTACCGACGTTTCATAAAAGATTTTTCTAAAATTGCCACTCCTATGAATAAACTCCTAGAAAAGGATGCTCCATTCATCTTTTCAGATGAGTGTATCAAATCTTTTAATATTCTTAAAGAAAAACTCACTAATGCGCCGATCAAGATAACACCAAATTGGAATCTACCATTTGAACTAATGTGCGATGCAAGTGATTTTGCAATGGAAGCCGTTTTAGGACAAAGGATTGAAAAATGATTTCAACCTATATATTATGCTAGTAAGACGTTAGAAGGAGCACAAACGAACTATACAACTACTGAAAAAGAACTCCTTGCTATTGTCTTTGCTTTTGAAAAATTTCGATCATATCTCGTTCTAGCAAAAACGGTGGTCTATACCGACCATTCTGCTCTTAGATACCTATTTTCAAAACAAGATGCTAAACCAAGATTAATCCGTTGGATCTTACTCTTACAAGAGTTTGATATTGAAATCCGAGATAAAAGAGGAGCAGAAAATCTCGCCGCTGATCATCTTTCTCGTCTTGAAAATCTCGAATTAGAAGTTCTAAATGAATCGGCCATACAAGACAACTTTCCTGATGAATATCTATTGAAGATAGATTATAAAGAAATTCTATGGTTTGCAGACTATGCAAACTATTTAGTATGTGGATTCCTTGAAAAAGGATTATCGTACCAAAGACGAAAGAAATTCTTCAGTGATATAAAACACTATTTCTGGGAAGATCCACATCTATTTAAAAGTTGTACCGATGGAATAATACGCCGATGTGTATTTGGAGATGAAGCTAGTAAAATATTAAACCATTGTCACACAGGACCAACAGGAGGGCATTATGGGCCTCAACTAACAGAAAGAAAAGTTTATGATGCTGGATTCTATTGGCCTACAATTTACAAAGACGCACACCTTCTTTGCAAATCCTGTGATGCTTGTCAAAGGGCCGGAAAAATAAGTCAACGTGATGAAATGCCACAAAATGTCATCCAAGTATGTGAAGTATTTGACATTTGGGGTATTGACTTTATGGGTCCATTTCCAAAATCTCATAATAATCTATATATACTCGTAGCCATTGATTATGTATCTAAATGGGCGGAAGCACAAGCTCTCCCAACTAACGATGCACGAGTTGTAGTCAACTTTTTAAAACGTCTTTTTGCAAGGTTTGGAACACCGAAAGCTTTAATAAGTGATCGGGGTACTCATTTCTGTAATAATCAACTTGAGAAAGTTCTTAAAAGATATGGAGTAACTCATAAAATCTCCACTGCATATCATCCACAAACAAGTGGACAAGTTGAAAATACCAACCGAGCTTTAAAACGTATTCTAGAGAAAACCGTAGGATCAAATCCGAAGGAATGGTCCATTAAATTGGAGGATGCACTCTGGGCTTTTAGAACAGCCTACAAAACTCCAATTGGAACCACACCTTTTAGACTTGTTTATGGAAAAGCATGTCATCTTCCAGTAGAAATTGAACACAAAGCATTTTGGGCTTTGAAGACATGTAATCTTGATATACATGAAGCTGGACGTCTACGATTAAGTCAACTAAACGAATTAGAAGAATTAAGACATGAAGCATACGATAATTCGTTAATCTATAAAGAAAGAACGAAGAAATGGCATGATAAAAGAATCAGAAGTTCAAAAGATTTTAAAGAAGGAGACAGAGTTCTTCTTTTCAATTCACGATTCAAGCTATTTCCTGGAAAATTGAAATCAAGATGGTCTGGACCATTCATAGTCAAAAGAGTTTTCCCATACGGAACGATAGAATTGATAAATTCAAATGGGATTGAATTTAAAGTTAATGGTCACAGAGTTAAACATTACATACATGGTCCGATGGAAGTCGACAACGAAGTTAATCACAATTTCGACACCACAGCTAACTAAGTGTGGGGAGAATCAAGTCTTTAAAGGATAATATGTATTTCTGTTAGAGTTAGATTGTCTGTTTTCGTGTAGTTCTCGAAAATGGAACCCGAATGGTCTTTCCCTAGCAGACCCTAAAGAACTAGTCTTCTCCCCCCATTCTGAATTTTTATTTTTTTTAGGAAATGAAGACTGCCTGTGAACTAAACCATGGTCTAATGCTACACGCTTTGATCACTAAACGTAATAATGACATATTTCCGAGTGAAATAGTATCAGTAATCAGAGAAAGAATGGACGGAGTTAGAAAAGAATCCAGATGCGAAGATAATAAGTTACAATTTGGTAAAGGAAAATCAAAATCCGCAGCGAAAAGAAGAGCACGACACCTAGAAAGATGTCACAAATGCAGAAAATGGTCACATGGAGGTAAATGTTCAAATAATCAAACCTATTCAAACACCGAATTTGTTACTTTATGCAGAGACGAACCGTTCATATGTTTAGAAGAAAAGACACTGAATGCTCGAGGTTACGCCTATGTAGCTATGGAAAACCAATTAAACCGACTATCTTATGAATGGGATAGATCATATAACTAAGAACACTATCTCACAGGTAAGTTTGTACAGTTTTTATTTTTTATTTTTATTTTTAACCTTTTGATAATAAACACTAATTTGTTCGCTATAAAGTATT